>NC_081417.1:106475498-106653742 GCF_949786415.1 Peromyscus eremicus
TGCCTGGTGCCCTCAGAGGCCAGAAGTAGGTACCAGATCCCCTGGAACTAGAGTTACAGATGACTGTAAACCACCACGATAGGAGTTGAATCTGAGTCATTTGCAAAGGCAGCCAATGCTCTTAACCACTGAGCCATCTCTTCAGTTCTTTACATTTTTGACCTATTTTTTAAGATTTTATTTTTATGTTATGTGTATGGATGCATGTCTGTGCATCTGTATATCATGTGTAAGTGCCCATGGAGACTAGAAGAGAGGCAGAGCTTCTAGAACTGGAATTGAGAGTTTGCTAGCATCATGTTGGTGCTGGGAACTGAACTCCTAGCCCCTGGGAAATCGCAAGTGCTCTTAAGTTCATGTGGAGCCACCTCCTTCCTTGGCCTCTATTTTTGATATCTTGACAATGATACATTCTGGAGAGGTTCTTCCCTGGTCAGGTCTATTTAGGGTATTAAACACTTTCTGTGCTTCTACATCTATTTCTTTCTGTAGGTAGGAAATTCTGCCATTCTGTAGACTTTTATCATTTTATTGAAAGGATTATTTAAGGCATTTGATTTTATCTTAGCTCTTTCAAACTCAAGTGCATTCAACTACTGAGCCATCTCTCTAGTCCGGCTGCCAAAACATGGTTCGTTTTTCTCTAGCATGTCAATTTCACTACTGACTCTTCCCTTGTACGCTTTATTTTTTTTTTCTCTGATTTACTATCTCTTTCGCCCACTTTGGTAACTTTCTTGTCTAGCTCCTGAATTTAGTGATTTATTTGAGTCTTCTTTTTGATACTTCTTTATAATTCAATTTTTAAAATTTATTTTACATACCAATCACAGTTTCCCCTCCCTCCTCTCCTCCTGTTCTTCCCTCCCACCCCCATCCACTCCTCAGAAAGGGTAAGGTCTCCCATGGGAGTCAACAAGCATGACATATCAAGGACTAAACGCCCCCCCCACACACACACACCGCATCAAGGCTGAGCAAGGCATCCCACCATAAGGAAGAGGTTCCAAAAAGCCAGCTCATGTGCCAGGGACAGATCCTGGTCAGACTGCTAGAGACCCCACAAGCAGACCAAGTTACACAACTGTCACCCACATGCAGAGGGCCTACATCAGTCCCCATGCAGGCTCCCTAGCTGTTGGTCCAGAGTCTGTGAGCTCCCACGAGCTTGGCTCAGTTGTCTCTGTAGATTTCCTCATCATGATCTTGACCCCCCTAGTGCATATAATCCCTCCTCCCTTTCTTCGACTGGATTCCCAGAGCTCAGCCCAGTGCTTGGCTGTGGAAACATAGGACTCTGAAACAATTTTCTGTCCCTCCAATCCTTTATTTATCTTGGTTTTCTTGTGATGAGACACTTAGAGCTTATGGGGATGTCATAGCGGAATGCTGTCTCATTTTGTGTGTGTGTTTCTTAGATATGTCTCGTGCATCTGTTGAAGTGTTATGTGTCTTCTTGCTTGTAATTTCCCCCCTTTCTCACTTTATTTTGCACATTTTATCTCATGTCAGCCTTTCTGGTAGGTTGTCTTCATTTGGATGTATATTCAGGAGAAGAGCTAGTGCTGTAATAACTATGATGATTTGTCAGCATTCCCAGTGTTAGCTGAAAAAGTAGATACTTGCACACTTCACTTGCGTCCTCTACAAGTTTGATACACAGGAGAACGTACCAATTTCCATCACAAACTTCCTGTGATCCATATGCCTAAGAGGGGGGTCAGGAATTGTGGTGGGAATTTCTTTAACAGACTTCTGCTGCTACATTCACAGTTGGTTCTGCTTGGGATCAGTATGATGTACCATTTTCCACACTCTGCTCAGCTCTTTCTGGGGTCCTTTGCTCCATGGGGCAAAGATGAGCATTCCATAATTTTCAACTTCAGCATTCCTGCATTCCTTCTCCAGAGCTGTGTCCCTGAGCTGAGCTGTTTTTCTCTAACAGTGCGTGTTAGAGTCAACTTCTACAGTGCTCTTTCTGTGGGTTCATTGCTTGCTTCTCCAGGCAGCGGTGTGGCAGGCAGGTGGTGGGCACTGGACATCTCTCATTTCAGATTCTGTACCCAATTTTTAGCACATGTCTGTTGCTAGAGTTTTCCTGGTCCTGCCTGGCCCATGGTCAGGACAAATCTCTCTTACCTGCCAGTCCCGCAGCCGCTCAGACCCAAACAAGTAAACACACAGAGACTTATATTACTTATAAACTGTATGGCCGTGCAGGCTTCTTACTAACTGTTCTTATATCTTAAATTAACCCATTTCTATTAGTCTATAAGTTGCCACATGGCTCATGGCTTATCGGTATCTTAACATCTGCTTCTCAACGTGGCGGCTGGCAGCATCTCTCTGTCTCAGCCTTCCTCCTCCCAGACTTCTCCTCTCTCTTTGTCCCCGCCTATACTTTCTGCCTGCCAATCAGCACTTTATTTATTAACCAATCAAGCAACACATTCACAGCATAGAGAACATTTCACAGCACATGTCTGTGCTTTTTGGTCTCTTTTACTTTTTGGCTGTTGAGTTACGACCCCGATTTTGGTTTCCTGCAGTGTGAACTGTCTTTCTGTGGTTCTTGCCATGTTGAGTGCTCAGAATTCTTTCTATATAAGTCTTTTCAACATGGTAGATAGAAGCATTCCCTCTGGTGGTATGATGTGGGCAGGAGGTAGCATGTAACAGCCACCTAAGGTTTTTTTTTTTCAAACCACACCTTCAAGACAAATCCTTTTCACAAAGGTTTCAGACAAGAACATGTGCTAAAGGAAAACACGGCTGCTTTAAGGTCTGGAGCATCTTGTATTCTTGTGTAGGTGTTAAAAACAACAAAACTAAAACAGCAGTGGAACTGGGCATGTAGTGAATGGCTTGTAATCTCAGCACTTTAGAAGCTGAAGCAGGAGGATTACAAATGTGAAGCCAGCTTGGGCTACATAATTGAGACTCTGTATCAAAAACAACAAATGAAGAACAACCTAAATCCACCAGCAATGAAGGCTAAGAAATGTATCTGTAATGTAATGCTGCCTCCAACACTGATCTGCTTAAGTTTCTTCTCACCCAGGAAACTCTACAGAATAAAGCTCAGGGGAATTACATTTGATAGCAGTAAGCGTATAATGATGAGTCCAGGTCCTGCTCATATTACCAGGTCTCAGTTTTTGGTGGGCCCATTCAACTCTGTCTTACTTATATGAACCCCATTTCTGGGTAAGAGGCATCTGTGCATTAACAGCATCAAATTAGGCTAAATTTTTTTTTTTTACTTCAATCATAATTTGCTAGCAGATAGTCTCCTTACTAGGTACCTTTTCTTTGCTAATTAGATTCTTTTACAACTAGTTGGTATGCCCATGCATGGCCCTTATTCATCCCCTGTCCTAGCGCTTGATACTTGCCATTCAACTTTCCTGATATTAAGCAGCCATGTATCTGCCTGAAGAATTCTTTTTTTTTTTTCTCTTTCTTGTAGCGTTTCCTTGCTGTGACAGCTAATCCTGATTGTCAGCTTGATTGGAATGAGAAATGCCAAGGAAATTAGTAAAGCACACACCTCTTGGTGTGTCTTCGAGTGCATTTCCATGAAAAATTAGATCAGGGGGAGGGATGACTTATCTTGATTGTCAACTTGACTCCGTCTGGAATCAACTAAAACCCAAGCAGCTGGGTACAGATGGGAAAGATTTTCTTGACTGGCTCATTTGAGGTGAGAAGACTCACCTTAAATTTGGGCCACATCTTTTGGTGACAACCCATAGCAAAAGACATGGAAGAAGGAAGTTTTTGCTTTTTGCCTGGTTGTCTTCACTCTCACTGGCAAGTTCATCCATCCTGTTGCTGAGGCATTCCTTCGCTGGCATTTGAACCTACTTCTTTGGGATTCCAATGCACAGCTCTCTGGGACTTCTCTGGGACTCCAGCATCAGATTGGGACTGCTGAGACCATCCAGTTTTTTGGACGGAACAACTACTGAATCTTTAGCCTTTCCATCAGGAGACAGCCATTGCTGGACTACTCAGACCATGCCCTGTGAACCCCTTGAATAAACCCTCTTTTAATATATATTCTGTTACTTTTGGTATGCTGTGAAGAGACACTATGAAGAAAGAGTTTATTGGGAACTTGTTTACAGTGTCAGGGGCTTAATTCATGACCATCATGGTGGGAAGCATGGCAGCAGGCAGGTATGGTGCTGGAGCAGTAGCTAAAAGCTTGTCTTAGGGTTTCTATTGCTCTGAAGAGACACCATGACCACAGCAATTTTTACAAAGGAAAGCATTTAATTGGGATTTAGTCCATTGTCATTATGGCGAGAAACATGGCAGCATGCAGGAAGACATGGTGCTGGAGAAGGAGCTGAGAGTTCTACTTCTTGATCTGCAGTCAGCAGGAAGTGAGCTGTCACACTAGTCATGGCTTGAGCATAGGAGACTTCAAAGCCTGCCTCCACAGTGACATACTTCCTCTAACAGGCCATACCTTCTAATAGTGCCACTCCCTATGGACCAAGCATTCAAACACATGAGTCTATAGGGGCCAAACCTATTCAAACCACCACAAAGCTTATATGTTGAGACAACTATAAGACACATAGAGAGAACCAACTGAAATGTCACAGGCTTTTGAAACCTGAAAGTCCATCCCCAGTGGTACACCTCCTCCAATTGGGCTACAATTCCTAATCCTTCCCAGATTATGTCAACTGGGGACCAAGCATTCAAACATATGAGCCTATGGTGCCCTGGCTCATTCAAACCACCACACTCTCAACAGGGATAAAATCCTGCTGGTGTCTTTAGGTTAGACATTTCATGTGCCCTTTTTCATCTTCTAGAAATGAGCACCTTAGGTGGTGCCCATTTCCTTCTTCAAAGCTGGAAGCAAAGGCCTGAGTCTCTCTCATTGCATCACTGTGACATTGATTTTTAGCCTTCCTTCTTTACTTACATGACCCATATGATAACATTAACCCCACCCAGAAAATCTACAGTGATCTTTGTATCACAAGGTCATCTCATCAACAACTTTAATTCCACCTGAAACTCAAATTACTCTTACTAATGTAATACATCTACAAAATTTTGAGATTATGACATTGACATTGCTGAGGGGGCATTATTTTGTTTCCCATATCTGAATATCAAGAAAACTGATTATTATGCTGTGAGTATGTATTTATTCTCTATGATTCTTAAAACAAAATGCCCATAAAAAATGTGCCTGTTTTTGTGCCTTTAGGAAATCTCTATATTGTGCTAAAGGTTGTGAGGAGCTGTGGGGAGAATTGCTATGCAATTGCCTGTATGAGCATGTAATTTTAAAACCATATGTAGTTTAGTAGCCTGTGTTCTACAGGTATTGCCTTTTACCTACAGGCATCAGCATACATCCATGTAAAGGGAAAGTATTTGTTAAATACTAGTCTGCCTATCACCTCCAAAAGAAGTAAAGACCAACTCAAATGCAATGGGTGTGGGACTGAGCAGAAGAAAGAGAACAAAAGATGGCTTTATGAAAGTTAAAGCAATTCTCTTTTTTAAAAATAATGTAATAATTCTCAGTCTTAAACCTTCATTATTTTCTCTGGCTCCAAACCTGGATCCCATCTACGTTGTTGATTTAGCAGCCAAGTGAGTAATTTAAATGCTGGGATTTATTCTGCATTCTAAATTCTGTTTACAGAATCAAAGGATTTTCAAATGGAGGCGCTTGTCTGGAATTTGGAGATGAGATCTATCCAAATGCAGAGAAAAATCTTAAGTCTGAGATATAATTAAATTACAACGCTGTGCTTATTAGGCTCAAATCAGTTTGTTGAATAACTTAAATATCTCTCTGTTTTTATCTTTCCTGTTCATTTTTAAACAAAAAATTACTTTATTGATCTTCTAAATATAACACTTGCTCATTATGATGATTTCAAGTAAAGTAAAGAAGAGGTTATAAAAAATGCAGAAAAGTAAAGAGTTTATAAAAAATCACCCAAAACATTTTTAACCATTATTAATATATTATACATGGTATTTTTATAAGTAAGTATGGAAGTAGAAAGAAGAGAAATGAAGCTGACATGAATTGGAATGGTTTGCTAAACTTCAAATAAATGCACTCAGAACAGGTATATCATTTTGTAATAGAATAATCTACAATTAAGAACTAAGAAAAAATTATTAAAAATAGTAAGATATTGAGATCATAATTTTCATCTTGAAATCTTTTGATATATTCCATCAGTAGCATCCCCACCACAATAAAGACCTTAGCCTCTTCTTGGTCCTTTCTTCCACCTCTTTCTTATATTTAGTGGTATTTCTATATCACCAACACATATTTTATAGTTATTAAATAGACTTAAAATTAATTTAATTGTTCACTCAAGAGCTCTTCCACATTCTTCCCACTGGACTTCTTGACCAACAGGCAGTATGTGTCTGCTGGTTTGTGTCTGGTTTGGTTTGACTGCAGTGAAGGAGGGCTGTAAGGGTGGTGTGATCTTCAGGCTTCTTTTGAGTGTGAAGACATCTGCCTGTTCCACTTGGTCTTAAGCCTGGTGTGCACTGATACTTTCCACACCTTTTGAGGATATAATATGGGATTGTATTTCCTTGTCTTTAATATTTTTTTAGATGTTTTCCAGTGTCTTCTACCACTTCATGTTAATCAGAATGAAGGCCCACTAAGGACTGATCTCAGGGTTGGGTGTTTGCAATCAAATGACCTTGAACTGCACACTCCCTTTCAATATGAAGATTAAATTTATGTTTCAATCAGGGAAAGTTTCTTTATTTAAAAGGAATTTCTTTGAACACATTGCTATGTTCCTCTGGGTTTTCCACCTAAAGACACTGCTACGCTGCATAGAATTTTTCCGTTTTCCAGTTCTGAGTTTCTTCTTTTTTCTAAATCTGCTCTTGCTCTGGTTATCTCAGGGGGTTCTTGTATTTGAAGTTTATTATTAGTTCTTTAATGATATTCTGCCAGCCCTCTAGTTCCTTCACTCCATAATCCTTCTTTTATCCATTTTCAGCTTTTTAACTCATCTTTGAATTTTTGTTTTATTCCTCTTAAATTACTTTAAATGGTGAAACACTTGTAGAGAATTAATTCACTTTCTCATATTATGCTTTTCCTAAGTTTGGGTCAAAGTTGTTTTATTTTAAATTTTGAAGTGTGTGTGTGTGTGTGTGTGTGTGTGTGTGGTGTTCACAAGCATATGCATGTGAGTTCAGAGTTCAGGTGCCCTCAAAGGCAAGAAGAAGGCACTGGATCCCCCAAAGCTGTAATTACAGGTGGTTATGAGCTGTCAGACATGGGTGATGGGATAGTGCTTTTTCCCTGCTGTTTCCCTTCAGAACATAGGACTCTTCTATCATTTTGCACCTTTCATTAAAAGTCTTCTGTCAGGATTAAGGGAACCTACTCAGGCAGAATAGGAATGTATAGCTCATCCTTACTGAGAACACTTTTGGAATTAAGTTAATGAGCTCCCAGTACAGGCCTCACTTTTCTCAAAGAGTGAAGACTGTGGGACAGTTTCCCTGTGCCACCTTCTCCTGGTGATCTTTTTCACCCCTGACCACTCAGGAGAAAGAAATGGTAGAGTTGTCATCTTTTAATACTTACCTTTATGTATGGAATAGATCATATGGGACCTAGGTATTTGGTTGGACATTCTCTTTTGGGCATCCCTGTGTTTGTAGGTGAGATTAGAGTATAAATCAATAGACTGAGAAAAGAGGATTGCTCTTCTCTATGTGATTGGTCATTATCCAGCCTGCTGAAGATTTGAATAAAGCTAAAGGTGGAGGGGGGGGGAAGATTCACTCTCTATCTGATTATTGGGACTGAACACTGGTCTTTTCCTGCTTTTGACTGAGATCATTGACCTTTGAGCTCACGTTGAATTATGTCACTGGTTTCTTTTGAGCTATTGCCTACAGATGGTATGTCATAGTACTTCTTGACCTCCACGATTGCTTAAGTTAATTTCTCATAATAGATTATATATGAGGGAGAGAAGGGGTGGGTGTTCCTTTTCTCTGGAGAAACTCAATCAATACCATGGAAGGAATTCATTAACACTTTATTCTAGTGCTCTTCTTCTTCTTCTTCTTCTTCTTCTTCTTCTTCTTCTTCTTCTTTTTGTTTTGTTTTATGAGACAGGTTTTCACTGTGTAACTGCCCTGAAACTCACCTGCCTCTACCTCCCAAGTGCTGGGAATAAAGGCGTGCACCACCACTGCCCAGCAAGTACCCTTCTCTTAACTCTCAGTGCTACCAATGATGGGGTGGCTTCTCCAGTGGATAATGATGCCTATGATGTGGTTGCAAATCTTCCTGATATGGGTAGGTATCAGTTGGTGGCCATTTTGCTTTAACCTTGAGTTATAGTTCCATCTTTTATTTATAAACATAATCTTTATGTACCATGCATATTTGAATGTAATGCTTTATCCTTACAGTTTCCCTTTCAGAACATAGGGAGGCTAAAAAAAGACCCCTTTAGGGAACACCAAAGATGTAATTTGGGTACTGGTGGGTTGGACAGAGAATTAAGGTTGGGACATTCATCTTGTTTCTGGATTCCTCTATCTCTTCTTTTTTTCTTCCCTGGTGTGTGTGCCTGTGAGTGTTAAATACTGCTCTCTATCTTAGGGGTTTTGTTTTGTTTTGTTTGTTTTTTCGAGACAGGGTTTCTCTGTGTAGTTTTGGTGCCTGTCCTGGATCTTGCTCTGCAGACCAGGCTGGCCTCAAACTCACAGAGATCTGCCTAGCTCTGTCTTCCAAGTGCTGGGATTAAAGGCATGTGCCACTGCTGCCTGGCTTCTCCATCTTAGTTTTTGAGGCAGAGTCTGTTGTGTGACAAAACTTTTCCTTAGGAGATGCAACACACACATCTACTCACTCCAGATAGGGAACCCTTGACAGACCAAAGTATGGACAACACCAAAGTCCAAATTGATAAACCATGAGGTTTTTTTGAGGGGTGGGGGTGGGAGTGGAGTGGGGGCTTACTTACAGCAATATTGGTGAGGGGTTACTTAAAGGGGCAGAAATGACTCAAAGACAGCTGCATCACCAAAGCTCATCCCAGCATGAGTGACAGCTCGTGAAAGCTGGGAACCTTCTTGTGCATATTGTGCAACCTGCAGACAGTTCACAGGTTAGAGTGTCCTTCCCAGGTGCCCCAGTTGGTTTAAACATCTTCCAGGCAGCTTGGCTGGCTTCTGCTTTTTCCAGGTAGCTGTTCTCAAGAGTCTTCTGTACATTTTCCCTATGATTCTTTATTGTTCGTTGTTTTATTATTCTTTATTCTTTTGGGTGGCCCACCACCCAGCTCCCAAATAAATTCATAGAGGCTTTTTCTTATGAACGCCCAGCCTTAGCTTGCCTTGTTTCTTGCCAGCTTTTCTTAAACTATCTTGTTTACCTTTTGCCTCTGGGCTTTTACCTTTCTCTATTTCTGCATATCTTTTCTTTCCTTCTTATTCCGTGTCTGGCTGGGTGGCTGGTCTCTTCTTTTCTTGCTCCTTCCTCTCTCTTGCTTCTAAATCTTGCTGTTTATTCTTTCAGCCTGCCAGCTCCACCTATCCTTTCTCCTGCCTCACTATTGGCTGTTTAGCTCTTTATTAGACCATCAGGTGTTTAGACATGCAAAGTATCACAGCTTCACAGTGTTAAACAAATGCAACATAAATGAATGCAATCCACCTTGGCATCATTAAACAAATATTCCACAGCATAAACAAATGTAACACATCTTAAAAAAATATTCTACAACAATTCTTTGTAGCTTGAGTTTTCCTGCCTGGCCCACAGTCAGGGCAAATCTCTCTCACCTGCTAGTCCCACAGTTGCTCAGACCCGACCAAGTAAACACAGAGACTTATATTGGTTACAAACTGTATGGCCATGGCAGGCTTCTTGCTAACTGTTCTTACAGCTTAAATTAATCCATTTTCATTAATCTATACCTTGCCACATGGCTCGTGGTTTACCGGCATCTTCACATGCTGTTTCTCATCATGGCGGCTGGCAGTGTCTCTCTGACTCAGCCTTCCACTTCCCAGCTTTATTCTCCTCCTTGTCCCGCCTACACTTCCTGCCTAGCCAATGGCCAATCAGTGTTTTATTTATTGACTAATTAGCAACACATTTGCCATAAAGAAAATCCCACAGCAATTCTTCTTTGCAGTTCAGCTTCCTTTTGTCTGAGGACTCTTAGCTTTTGCTGTTTACTCTGGAGGGAGTAGCGTAGTGAATCTGGTCAGTTTCAGGAACTTCCTAAAGCTGTTTTGAGTTGTTTACCTTCCTGTTTAAGGAGCTTCCCTTCAGACTGTAATGTTTTAATCTAGGAGAAAATGGTTACCTTCCTGTTTAAGGAGCTTCCCTTCAGACTGTAATGTTTTAATCTAGGAGAAAATGGTTACATAACAGCGTCTCATGCTGAACCTAAAGTTGATCAGTTCAACTGGCTAGCCAATGAACTCTGGGGACTGTCCTGTCTCAGCCTCCCTAGCATTATAATTACTGACACATACTGCCATATCTTGCCTTTTTATCTGGGATCTGACAAAGGGAACTCAGACCCTGATACTCAAGCCTTTTATGCTCTTTAAATAGCCTTTTTCTAGTCCATTTTCTCCCACATGAGATGGGGGGGGTCCTATTTCATTGTTATCTCTTAATTTATTTTCATTAGATTGTCTTTACATGTAGAGAATAAATAAATAAACTCATTTTTATTTATTTATTTACTTAAAATTATCTTATTTTGTGTGTATGTGTATGTGTACATGTGTGCCATGGCATGTATATGGAGGTCAAAGGTTAAGTTGTAAAAATCCATTCTCTCTTTCCATCATGTGGGTCTCAAAAGATTAAACTCAGGCCGAGCAGTGATGGCACATGCCTTTAATCCCAGCACTCAGGAAGCAGAGACAGGTAGATCTCTTTGAGTTCAAGGTCAACCTGGTCTACAAAGCAAGTTCCAGGACAGACAGTGCTACACAGTGAAATCCTGTCTTGAAAAACCAAAAACCAAAACAAACAAACAAAAAATTCAGGTCCTTAGGCTTGGTGCAAAGATACTTTATCTGCTGAGTCATCATTTAATTTTTGATTGGTCAATGCACAGTAGAAGATACAAAAGATATCAATGCGTATGCAGTGAAAATCAAGTATCTCAGCCATTTTTGTTTATCATCCATACATTCTCTTGGGAAATGTTTTCTGGTTTTGTGTGTGTGTGTGTGTGTGTGTGTGTGTGTGTGTGAGAGAGAGAGAGAGAGAGAGAGAGAGAGAGAGAGAGAGAGAGAGAGAGAGAAAAGCAACACTTTTATCTGAGACTGAGAAATCTATTGTTTTGGGCAAACTCTACCACTGAGGTACACTTTTGGCTCACATTTTAGTTTTAATATAAATTGTATCATCACTATAGATATAGTTTTAGAATTTTTAAAATACTTATTATGCTTGAATGTAATTCCATGTAAGTACATACTCAACATTTTAAAAATTGTGCCTAGTACTTCATTTTATATTAATATATAACTCTGACTCAGGAGATGTAATAAAAATACCACTTATTTCCCTCCCCATCTGTTCCTTTAAAATTTACTTATTGGAGCCGGGCGTGGTGGCGCACGCCTTTAATCCCAGCACTCAGGAGGCAGAGCCAGGTGGATCTCTGTGAGTTCGAGGCCAGCCTGGGCTACCAAGTGAGTTCCAGGAAAGGCGCAAAGCTACACAGAGAAACCCTGTCTCGAAAAACCAAAAAAAAAAAAAAGAAAAAAAGAAAAACAAAAACAAAAAACAAAAAAAAATTTACATATTGGTATGTTGTTCTTCTCTCCCTAGGTGGAATCTAGGGACTGCCTCTTTGACTATTCTAGGCCCTTTGAGGAAAAAAAAAAGAGTCAATAGTCACTTTGTCATCAAACAGACTCAGTTCAGAAATCAGAATTCCCATGCTACAGATTGTTCAGAATTCGGACAATAACCTCTCAAAGTGGACTTGACACACAATCTTATCTTCTCTCCCACTAACGTGGAGATCTGTTGAGATCTGGTGTGATGCCCCTCTTCCCTGGCAGCTGCTCCCCTGCACCACATGCACTGCCTCGTGTTTACTAATTTCGAAGCCCACCAGTGTCACAGTTGGTAGGACGAAGAAAAACAAGACATTGGGACTAGTGTCCCCATGCCTGCCTCCTCCCACCCCTTTTGAGATACGGTCTCATTGTATAGCTCAGGCTGGCCTGAAACTTGTGATCTTCCTGCCTCAGCCTCCTGAGTACTGAAATTATGGATGTGTACCACCATATCCAGATTGGATTTATTCCCTTTGAGAGTCATGCCTTCCTACACTGTAGAGCTGTTATGTTTAAAGTGGACTTCCCCTAGTGGGTTTCTTAGAGAAACCTTTCAGGGTCCCATAAACATAACCACCATCTAGGCTTCCATCAGCAGTCTCCTTCCTTTCTGCTTTATTACCCCTTACATCTCCCCAGCAGTCAGTTCTAGAGAGAGGCTCAGTGGTGAATCCCTTCGTCCTTTGCCAGTTGCTCTTAATCCTCTTAGACCAAACGAGAGATATACTTGGGTCTTTCTATTCTGTTTGCACTGTTCCGGGCATTAAAATCTTTGGTCTGACAATCTGCAGAATGCTGCCGTCTCTCTCAACACAGAAGAGTTTTTTTTTTTTTTAGTTTCACTGTTTATGTATTCACTCCTTTTCTACTCTCCAAACAGTAGCATCCAGAGTGTAGTTGCACTTCAGAAAAGAGTTCAAACTCTCTCAGGGTTCCCAGTGAAAACTCCTTCGTGCCCTGATGAGCAGCATTGACACCCCAAGGAGAAGGAAAATGTGCATACCTATACACACAAAAACACAAAGACCCCCAAACAAAACACAAACCAGTTTCCCATATTTGGAACTAAATAGATAAAAGTCAAAACTTCCCAACACAGATATATATCTAGTGACTCTACACAAAGGTGCACTGTCAATCTCCTCATATGATTTTGTCAATCCACATAAATGCACTGTAGGAAGGACACAAATTCATCATGCTTTGTCTATGCGGTTTGCCCAAGACTCATGTACTGAGAGTAGGTGGCCAGCAGATAGGCTTTTGGCTAAGTGGCCAGAACATGGGTACTCTGAGTACATCAATGCTCAGATCTGTCTATTGGTTCATAATTTGATGGTATTATTGGGCAGTGGGGGTAAACAGAAGACAGGGACTAGTTGTAGAAAGTGGGTCACTGAGGTGTGACTGACTCTGAAGCTCTCGTGTTGTCCCCAGACTCTTACTCCTTTCTGTCTCTCTCCAACTGTCATGAGACAAGAAATTGACTTATATCCCATCCTTTGCCATGATGAAACAGTCTGAAAGCACAACCTAAACAATTCTTTCCTCCCAACACGTTTTTTTATCAGGTGTTTGGGCACAGTGACAAAATGTTGACAAGTGTAGAGTGTTGCCATGAAAACAGGGCTATATGGAAATAATTTTTCTATTGTTCAATGAGGCAGGTAAAACTCAAAATTCAAACAAAAGTTAGACTGTTTTTATTTAAGCCTTTGCTATTTTGTTCAATATAGATTATTTTTTACAATACTTTTTAATTTTTTGTCATTAAACTATTATTTATCTTGATTACTATATTTGGGATACCTTCTTAAATTTTTACAATTACTTCTTTACTGGGGGATATAATTCAGCCATCATAGAATTCCCCTGTTAAAAGTGTACTATTAAATGGCTTTTTGTACAGTTTGAGAATTTTCAACCATAGAATTTTTTTACATTTATCTACATACCTACCTACTTACATATTTATCTGTCATCATCATCTATTTATTAATCATCTATCTATCTATCTATCTATCTATCTATCTATCTATCTATCTACTTACCTATCATCTATCATATATTTGTGTGAGCATGCTGCAACATGTGTGTAAAGGTCAGAGGACAACTCAGGGAGGTCATTTCTCTCCTTTCACCATGTTGAACCCAAGGATGAAACTTACATGTCTTTAGCCACTGAGCTATTCCACCAGCCCTTAAGGATATGTTCCCTTCTTTTTCTTTTAAATTTCTTCATTTACTTATTTGCTTATGTGTTTGTGCACAAGTGTGCCATGGTATGTTTGTGTAGCTCTGAGGACACTGTGAAGGAATATATGTTTTTCTTCCAGTGTTTGGGTTCTGAAGATCAAACCCAGGTCATCAAAACCAGACATGCTTACCTCCTGAGCCGTCTTGCTGGCTCAATAGTCAGAATTTTAGAACATTTAAATAACCCCATAAAAAATACATTAGCAGGGGAGGAGAAATGACTCAGTGGTTAAGAGCACTTGCTGCTATTCCAGAAGGCCAAGGTTTGATCACCAACAACCACATGGCTGTTCATAGTTCTAGGAGGTAGAACTGTAGCTCCAGTTCTATGAGATCTGAGCCTCTCTCTGGCCTCCATGAGCATTGCACTGCATGCATATGGTGCACAGATATATATGCAGACAAAACATTCATTCATACATGTAAAAATAGAAATAAATAGGTCTCAAAACCCTACATTAGTAAATGCTCCTCCCCTTCCAGTCCCTTAGGCCTGTATATGCATTCAATAATTTCTTTTCAGTTGCCATTGACATACTCAATAAAAATGAGGACAGATATCCACACAAAAATGTGGTGATATTTTATTTGTGTTCTAACAAATAATACTTAGCTATCAATCAGAGGACAGAGCCAGCCACTATATTAGACATAGAGGCCGGGCAGTGATGGCACACGCACGCCTTTAATCTTATTGTTGGGGAGGCAGAGATCCATCTGGATCTCTGTGAGTACAAAGCCACAAGGGAAACGGAGCCAGGCAGTGGTGGCACACACCTTTAATCCCAGGACTTGAGATCTCATGTATTGCTTGGGAAAGACATACACCTTTAATCCCAGGAAGTGATGGCAGGAAGCAGAAAGATATATAAGGCATGAGGAAACAGGAACTCATGCTCTTAAGGTATGAGGACCAGGAATTAGAGGCTTTTAAGCAGTTCAGCTGAGATCCATTAGGATGAGGACTCAGAGGCTTTCAGTCTGAGGAAACAAGATCAGCTGAGAAGTTGGCAAGGTAAGGTTGGCTGCAGCTTGTTCTGTTTCTCTGATCTTTCAGAAATTACCCCGATATCTGGCTGTGGATTTTTTTTTTATTAATAAGACCATTTAGCAATTCATCTTACACAAAAATGCCCACATGAATGTACAGGACAATGATATTCCTAGCCATCAAACATGGCCATGTTACATTTCATCCGTACCTTCTTTTTTGGGCTCAGAGGAGGTGCATCCTTCAAGCCCCTTTCACACCAGTGAAACATGACTCTCCAAGGAAAGTGCTTTATAAAACCCTGCTTCTTTCCCAGTGCTCAGCTATTTCTATGGCCTCGATCTAGCTGAGACATCCATTTATCCTCAGACTGGTTTTGAGTAGACAAAGAAAGAGTCTAGGCTTGCATTTTGAGACACAGATTCTAGAAATAAGCTAGGTGACCCACTTATAAGTCAATAAACTAGTTAGTAGTTAAGTTAGTTAAACTTTCTGAATGTTAGTTTTTTTTTCCTGTAAAATTGAGATTATAGCATTAGTTGTCATTTAATTCACTTTTAGGTTATATTTTTGTTTATTGACATATTTTTATCCTTTGAAAATTCCATATAATTATACAATATGTAATATATATATATATATCTTATCCATATACTATTACCTCTTCCAACTCCCTCTGCTGATCCATCCTCTCTCTTTTCCAGCTTCCTGTCTTCTTATTTTATTTTTTGTTACTAATACCACCACCTCCAGTTCAATTAGTGCTGCCTATATGTACATGGGATTGTGCTTGTCCAATGGGAGATGAGCAACTTACCAGGGGCCACATCTTGAGAGTGACTCTCTTTTCCTCAATCTCTATCAACTGCCAGTAGCTCCTCCAAGGGGTGGGGCCTTAGAAGCCCCCTCCCTTGCATGCTGGAATTTTGACTGGCTTGATCGTGTACATATAACTACAGTTGCTAGGAGTTAATGTCAGTAACAGCCGTGCCATGTTCAAGAAGTGAGCATTTCATGGCTCTCCTCCCCCTCTGCCAGTTCTTTTTTTTAAACTTATTATTATTATTAAGAAATTTTTTATTCATTTTACATACCAATTACAAATCCTCCTCTTCCATCCTCCTGCCCCTCCAGCCTCCCCCCACCCAACTCACCCCCCCCATTCCCTTCTATAAGAAGGTAAGGCCTCCCATGGGGAGTCAGCAGAGCCTGGTACATTCAGTTGAGGCAGGTCCAAGCTCCTCCCCTTGCCTCAAGGCTATGCGAGGTGCCCTACCAGAGGTAGTGGGCTCCAAAATGCCAGCTCATGCACCAGGGATGGTTCCTGATCCTACTGTCAGGGGGCCCCTTAAGCAGATCAAGCTACACTACTATCTCGCTTATGCAGAGGGTCTAGTCCAGTCCAGTGGAGGCTCCACAGGTGTTGGTCTAAATTTCATGAGTTCCCACTAGTTTGGTTTGGCTGTCTCTGTAGGTTTCCCTATCATGATCTTGATGCCCCTTGCTGATAGAATCCCTCTTCTCTCTCTTCGACTGGACTCCTGGAGCTTGACCTGGTGTTTGGCTGTGATCTCTGCGTCTGTTTCCATCAGTTACTAGAGAAAGGCTCTATGATGACAGTTAGAGTATTCACCTATCTGATTACTGGGGCAATCCATAGCAGCATTATTCCTAATAGGATGTAGAAGCCCCTCAACCGAAGAATGGATAAAGAAAATGTGGTACATATACACAATGGAGTACTACTCAGCAGCAAAAAACAAACAACAACAACAAAAAACAATGACATGAAATTTGCAGGCAAATGTAAATAGAAAATATCATCCCGAGTGAGGTAACCTAGACTCAGAAGGACAAACATAGTATGTACTCATTCATAAGTGGATACTAGATGTAAAGCAAAGGATAACCAGACTACAACCCACAGCTCCAGAGAAGCTAGCTAACAAGGAGGACCCTAAGAGGGACACATGGATCGCCCTGGGAAGGGGAAATAGAAGAGATCTCCATGAGTAAACTGGGGATGGGGGTGCAATGGAGGGTAGGGGATGGGGGATGAGAACTTAAGGGAACAGGATGGTTGAGCTGGAACAGGGATGGAGTGGGAGAGCAATGAAAGAGATACCATGATAGAGGGAGACATCATGGGGATAGAGAGAAACCAGGTGCTGGGGAAGTTCCCAGGAATCCACAAGGATGACCTCTGCCGGTCCTTAACATTCTTGCTCCCGTGTCTTCCTCAAAGTATGAGACGACCCATTCACAGCTGAGTACTTACAGTTACTTATACAACACTTGGACAAGTTCCGAGTCTGTGCATTAGCTGCTACCCACTGCAGAGCGAAGGTACCCTGACCACAATTCTGAGCAGCATGAATTCTCCTCCCTAGGTCCTCAACTTCCCCAGGGGGAAGTTTTGTAATGTTAAATGAATCTATTCTGACAAAGTGTCAAATAGAATAATTTCAAATACTCCAAAAAGCTAAATGTTTTAGTAATTGTTTTTATTTTTATTTTTGTTGTAAATAAAAATCACAAATAAAATTTTCCATCTTAACCTTGAGTGTACAGTTTGTGGTATCACATGTATTTCTTTTGTTATACAAAATTCTGGAGTTTCTCTGCATTGTTTCAATGAAATTCTAGATTCATTAAACAACTCCCCATTGCTCCCTCCCCTGGCTTCCCGTAACCACCATCCTACCTATTATTTCTACTAAAGCTTTGGGACTGACTGGAAAGGAGAGATAGGAACTGAAGAAATAACAGACATATGGGCAAGAAAGCTGAGATTAGGTGAGCTATGCCCTCTGATGAGCCATGTGCTTGGGTGGAAATGCACCTGTAGCCCATAAACTCTGTGTTTATTACATACCAATGTGTATTATATACAGCTGAACAAGCAGGTGGGTTAGCTAATTTCAGTTGGGGCTTTCTGCAAAGGGTCAGTCTCCTATTTCAGTCACCTGGGAGGAGGAAGCTGTGGTTGGTACTTTGTACACACACCACTATTATCGTCTGTACTTGGACTGGAGTAAGGCCTCACTATTCTGAATATATAGCCTTAAGGTATTGGAGTACTATGTCCACAATACACATTTACTCCAGACTTCATCTACTCACCACACTTTTTATTTTGAGACATTTATTATCTACCCTCTTACCCAATTCTAAGTGTAGAAAACAGTATTAAGAGCAGCCACCATGCTACAAATCTGATATCCACGACTTATTCATCTTGCATATCTGAAACTACTTATCCTTTGCCCCTTTGTGTTTCTGTATGAATTTTAAGCTTGTTTTCTTATCTCTGGAAAATATTATTGGAAATTTGATAGGGATCACATTTAGTCTGTAGAACGCTTTGGACACTCTGTACATTTTAACAATATTAATTCTTCCAATGGATGAGCAAAAGCTGTCTCTCCAGACACCCACATCTTCTTTTAATTTTCTTCTTCAATGCTTTACAATTTTTATTGTCTACATCTTTTGCCTTTTTGCTCTAGTTTATCCCTGTGTGTTTTGTATTTTGCTATTATAACAAAGTTTATTTAGTTATTTTTTCCTGATAGTTCACTGTTAGCCCATAGGAATGCTACTAATTTTTATATTCCATGATTGTGTATGCTGAGCCCTTAGTGAATTCACTTATTAGCTCTAATACTCTTTGTTGTAGTTTAGGCTCTCTTGTTTTCTGCAGATATTATTTTGCTCTCTTCGGAGATAGATTTACCTCTTCCTTTTCACTATGGTGCATTTGCTTTTTTAATTTCTCTGGCTAGGATTTCCACTACTGTGGTGAGTAGAGGTAAGAGAAGAGACAGCTTTGTGTTTATTGTGTGCTTTTACTGTTATTCAAAATAGATTCTTCTCTCCTACAATACATCCTGAATACAGTTTCCCCTCCTTCCAGCTTCCAGCACCTCCCTTCTCCCTCAAACCCATTTCCCTCCCTAAACTCCTCTTGGATATCTGCTGCTGCCCCTGGTCATGGGGCTTCTTAGGCTATCATTCAGCAGGGACTATCCCTTCAAGCACTCCAACAGGTCATAAATAGGATAGATGTTAGGGGTAGGCCAACCCAAGGCCCAGGATGTGGGTCTGGGTGATAACTGAGCTGGTCAGTCCAGGCTACTAGGACCACTCACCTCAGGCAAGGGGCGGAGCCAGCTCTCCTAGGCCGAAGCCATTAGGGCCAGCTTTCCCACATCCATGGTGATTGGTGGGGCCATCTCTTCTAAGTGTAGGGAGCCAGCTCTCCCCTGAGGGGCAGGGCCAGCTCTCCTGCTACAGTGCCCAGTGAGGGGCAGGGCCAGCTATTCCAGGGCCAGTGAAGGGCAGAGCCAGCTCAGCATGGCTCCCAGATTTCAATACCCATGGTTTCCATGACACCCCCTCAGCAACACAGACCTCAGCTGCAAGGGGACCACAGACCCAGACATGGCCCTCAGCAACAGCCCAGGCCCAGGCTACGCTATGGCCCCATGTAGCAGTGTAGGTCATTCAGATCGGCATGGCCCCAGTGGCAAAACAGCCCTTGGCCACAGGTTGCAGCCTGGACTATTGGCATCTGTGTGGCCTTTTAGGGCAACATGGGCCAGGGACATCAACACAGACCTCAGTTGTGGTAGGACCACGGACCCAGACATGGTCCTGGGCAGCACCCTGCAGGCCACCCACGTCAGCCTGTTCCTCACTGCCTTCATTTCTTCAGTTCTGCCTCTCTCCACAGCACATGGACCACTTTGCTTCTCTTTCTCTCCCATTTCTCCACTATGTATTTGCTGTGAGGACCCAGGTTGGCCCATGGTGCCCCGTGGGAGTTTTATTTATTTTGTCAAGGAACTATTTGATTTTTTCCCCTTCTTCTTTGCTGTCTGCCATATTACTTCTGATTTAATCTTTTTTTATTCTTAGTGCAAAACTTTCAGACTTAGTTTCTTCTTTGATTATAACATTAGGTCTACAGCCATACCACTATGAATACACTCAGTTGTGTCTGAGTATGATGTTAGGTTTTGTTGTTGTTATTTTTATTTTTTTATTTATTTATTTATTTATTTATTTATTTTTTTGTTTTTCGAGACAGGGTTTCTCTGTGTAGCTTTGCGCCTTTCCTGGAACTCGCTTTGTAGAACCAGGCTAGCCTCGAACTCACAGAGATCCGCCTGGCTCTGCCTCCCGAGTGCTGGGATTAAAGGTGTGCGCCACCACCTCCCGGCCTATTTTTGGTTTTTAAAGAGAGGTTTTCTGTGTGTAACAACCTGGCTTTCCTGGAACTCACTTTGTAGATCAGGCTGGCCTCCAGCTCACAGAGATCCACCTGCTTCTGCCTCCTGAGTGCAGGGATTTAAAGGCATGCACCACCACCTCGGCCAACATTAAGTTGTTTATCAGGGGGTATTTCACCTTTTTAAATGTTTATGAAAATATTTTAGATTTGCAACAGTGTTTATATGACTTTGTTTGAGAGATCTGAATTAGCATTGTGTAGCACGAGTCTTCAGAGTTCTAAGTGTGTCCATTGAAAACGTTTAATTAAACATGCTTTTCATGTTGTAGGTAGATTAGTGTAATTTAGGAAACAGTTGTACTTTATGAACATAATGTAATTATATTTAAAGGATCTCTTATAACTTGGATTATTCATTGATAAACTCTCTCGTGTTATATTTCAACAAAATGTAAGCAGATCAAATAGGTCAAACTATTTTTTAAAACATTAACTTCAGAGAGTCACATAATTTTTTTGATTTTTATTTTCATCAAACTTTTGTTTAGATTTATTTATTTTATGTGTCTGAGTGCTTTGCCCACCTGTATGTCTGTATACCCCAAGTGTGACTGGTACCAGTGGACATCAGAAGAGGGTGTCAGATCCCTCGGAACTAGTGTCATCATGTGGGCGCTGGAAACAAACCTGGGTCATCTGCAATCATCTCTCAAGTCCCTCATAAATTTTTTGGTGGTTTTCAGTATTTCTGTCTTGTATAAGCAAGAATAGTTAGAAGTGTTAATAAAATTTAAATATTAATATATTTTCTATAACAAATCTCTTAATTAAGCTATTTGTTCTACTAATATTATACATTTTTGTTTAAAATGTACAATAAAATGAAAAAAAGTATGGAATCAGATGTAGAGAGAACTATTGGAAGATGTGGTCACTTCCAGGCTTATATATTTTATATATAAATTATAATATATATTTAATTTAATGAAATACGTTCTTTATCTTCTGTGCAGTGAAGGCCTCCCATTATTTCAAATGAACAGAGATCAGAAAGTCAGTTCTGCCTTGCATTTAAATGGTGCTTTATCTCTGTAGCAGCATTGAAGTTCTGCTATGTAAGTGTGAAGTGTATTTCAGAAGCAGTTGCTCACCATCTTCATAGCTGAAGAATTCTCAGAAGCACACGAGAAAGCAGTCTTGTAATATATATTTTGAAATTAGGGACATCAAGATAGTTCAGCAGATAAAGACAGCTGGTGGCAAGGCTGGTGTCTTAGTTAGGGTTTCTAGTGCTGTGAAGAGACACCACGACCACAGCAACTCTTATAAGGGAAAACATTTAAACAGGGCTAGCTTACAGTTTCAGAGGTTTACTCTATTACCTTCATGGCAAGAAGCATGGTAGGCTGCAGGCAGATATGGCGCTAGAGAAGGAGCTCAGAGTTCTACATCTGCATCCTCAGGCAGCAGGAAGGGAGTGCTACACTGGTCTTGGCTTGAGCATTTGATACTTCAAAACCTGCCCCCAGTGACACACTTCTTCCAACAAGGCCATATGTCCTAAGAGTGTCATTCCCTGTGAGCCTGGGGGGAACATTTTTGTTCAGTCCACCACAGCTGGTGGTCTGAGTTTTAACTCCAGGACTAACATGGTAGGAGAGGACCAGCCACTGTCCTCTGGCCTCCATACTCATTCTATGGCATGTGAATACCTCCTCTATTCTCTCTCTCTCTCTCTCTCTCTCTCTCTCTCTCTCTCTCTCTCTCTCTCACACACACACACACACACCCACCCACCCACACACACACACACACACACACACACACACACACACAAATAAATGAATGAATGAATGAAGATTTAAAAAATTAAATGATACATCAACTAAGTTGCTTTTGAGGAAAGTCTCAGATATCACTGCTATTAGCTGATTTATTTTGATGTGACAAAATAAGCAATATGGCATTAATTAACTTATCATTGAACCACAAAATGAATCTACAAACTAAATTGTTTTCTATTAAATACAGATGCAATTGAATTATTATTCAAAAGTTCTGGACAAAGGGTTAATTTTCCTTTCACTTGTTTTCATAAGGCAAGATAAATTTGCACTCTGATAAACTGTACCATGATTGCATATTAATCTATACTTAATGCAAATATGGTTTATGTAAAATTGAACATTTTATAGGGAAACTGGTTGTGAAGTATTTAATGAGAAATATGTACTTTGCAGATTCTAGTTAAACCTCTAAAGAGTGCATATATTACAAGAGACACTTCTTGAGATCGCTATAAAGGTGAAATACTTTGAAAAGTTCCCATTTAAAATTATCCATTGAAAATATACTTGTGTCTATGTCCATTCTCTTTCCTAAGACTGCATCAGAGACACAGTTAAAGAGTTAAGGGAAGATAAAAAATTTATGAGGACAAAAAGAAGGAGAGAGACGGTGCCTTGTTTATTGATGTAATTGTTATTCTGACCAATTTTTGTTTTGAATTTTAACTACCTAACTCAGTGAGACTGTGAGTTAAATACCAATTTTTGAGGAACTTGGGCAATCAGAACTGCCTCCCTACCAGGAAATGGATAAAGCTTTTCTATGGTATTTCTCTTTTTTGTTCAGTACTGTGGCTTGAATGTGCTTTGTTCCCTAAAAAAAGTCCATGTGCAGGGCTGGTCAGTTCCCAGTGTGGTGATGATGTGCCTTTCAGAGGTGAGGCCTGGTAGCAGGCAGTTAGGTCGTGAGAGCTTGAATCTTGTTAAGGGGTTAGTGCTTGTTAGAGGGGATGCTCCGTGTGTCTACCCCTCTGCATGCTGCTGCTCCCTTGTCTGCTTCTCTGCCCTGCCATGCTTCAGCTATCGGATCCTCACTAAGATGCCAGACACCATGCATGCTGTTTGGATATTCCAGGGATAAAACCTGTAGCCACATAATTCTTTTTGGAAACAAAGTAGGCTCAGATTTATTATTATTAAAAACATACAGCAGTCTGAGACAATGAGCAATTAACCAAATATGGTTTACTTATAGTAACCCTGCTGAGGTTACAGAAGCATGTGATGAGTGTGTGTGTTTTCTGTGTGTGTGCTATAGAGAGTGGATTCTGAGGTGGGTTACTGAAGCAGAAAGGGACCAGATGATTCCTGTAGATTTTTACCCCATAGATGTGTCTGGGATTCAGATATTGTGTATTATATATGTGTGTATGTGTATATATGTATATATATATATATTATATATAATTTTTAAAGTATGAACCATTTTAAAATAATTGATAGTAGTTAAGAAGTTAAATTTAACCACAGTTTTGAGTACTGCTAAATTTTGTGTTGTTTATTTAAAAACAGTGTTCTTGATTCTTTGAGAATTTCATACAACATGTCTTGATCAACTCTCAACTCCTAGCCCTCAACTTCTCCCAGATGCAAGCACCCCCCCTCCCTTCACACCCTTACCACTGCGGCTACATAAACACAAGCATGTCCTTGTTCTGATCCTTTGGCTCTTACAATCTTTCAAGCTCTTCCTAAGTATTCCAGAAGCCTTAGGTGTAGGGGATGTGTTTTAATGTGAATCAGGCTCCCCATGGTTAGCTGATCTCTGCATTTTGATCAGTTGTGCCTTCCTGTAATGGTCTCTATCTGCTGCAAAAGGAAATGTCTCTGATGAGGGGTGAGAGATACACTTATCTGTGGTTATAAAAATAAGAATTTAGAATGCAGTTAGGAATTATACTACTTTAGGTTTAGTGCCTACTACTATTGTTTATGTCTATGGATGCTGCACAATTGGATGATTGTTTCAAATATAAAAAATTAGACTACTTACAAATAGCTTGCACATATACTTAAATTGTGATGGAGTCAGTTAATGACAAAGCTTTTGTTGCATCAGCAAATGCTGAGGCTTTAGAGGAAAGTAGAAGGCATAAGAAAAACCAAAGCCACAGTTTTTAAAGGCTAGAAAGATGGCTAGTGTCATTTTCTGTCTACTGCCAAACTTAGTTTGAATCTCCAGTTTACCATATTTAGGCCATGTAACTATTGCATATTACATGTGCTTTTTTTGAGTTTCTATTTTTATACTTGCAAAGTGGGGAACATAAAATTTATTTGTACAGGCCTGATAGGTAAAGGCACTTGCCACCAAGCTTGATAACCTGAGTTTGATCTTTGGAACCAAAATGTGGAAGGAACGAACCAGTTCTTGCCAATTGTCCTCTGAGCTCTACAACACAGGCAAAGCATAGCATACATGAAGACCCCCTCCCCAAAATAAATAAAAGTTAAAAAAAATTAAATTATAGTGCAATTTTTGTATTTAGTGAAATTAAGCATATAAAAAATTTAGCACCATTGCCTTGTGTGTGGTTGATAAACCCTACCTATTGATGGCAGAGTTATGCTAATATTTTACAATTTTCCTTCTCTGCACAACAGGCATAATTTAGGATAAGTCATGTGACTCTTTGGTGAAGCTCAAGAGAGCTAAGAATGTGCTCGGTACATTTTCCCTCAGAAGACTTTCGATGGAAGTCTGTAAAAAGATGTGGATAACAATTTCTGACTCCCCTGAAGAATGCTAAGGAAACTTCACATATAAAATCGTAATTGCTATTTTGACTTTTTCTGAGACAAGAGGCAGCATCTGTGCTGGGAAGTCTTGCTTCTGTATCCATTTGGTTACATAAATAGCTATTGTTAGGTGACATCACTGTGTAGGGGTTCAGCTGGCATAACAAGATGCTGAAGTGCTTTAAATGTATGAGCCTGGTATTCCTCTGTGACTAAATGTATTGTTTACTAATGACATTAAGTGTAGGGTAGCTCATTTAAAAAATTGGTCTATTGTACAATATGAGCCTGATTTAAAATAAGACCATGTATTTTATTTAATCCGAAAATTAATGTTCCCGAAGCAAATGCAAACCCATTTTAGTGGTTACCATGTAATTCTAATAAAAATATCTGGCAAAAATGATCAGCAATTACTCACTGTTAAGCCTATTTTACTTGCACTGAATGGAGTGGGATTTTTTAAAATTTTAATTTAAGGAATATATAATAGTAGAAAATCATAATGTTCACAGAGAGTAATGGTTTATTAACTATAATGCAGATACTGGTGACGAGGTGTGAAATCCTTTTGAGCTTTAATATAAAAAAAAAGCAACAAGCAGAGTTAGTTTGCTTGAGAAGAAACTGACTTAGTTGTAACTGGCTGCCATAAATTATTTTTTTTTTCAACTTAGGCACAAAAGGTAGGAATAATCTAACAAATGGTTTCAAGATGAAGAAAAAAAAATCAATCAATGCTTAGAGCTGTTAACTTTCAGCTTTGCCCCCGAAATCGTTTTCTGATTATATATAACACGAAGAGCATATTCATAGAAATAAGCAAAGAGCAGGGAAAATAATTTCTTTCTATGTATGTCATGATAACACCTTTTTACACGCCTAAGCTTAACTAATAACACTCCGAAAGAGCACTCTTCAGAGTGGGCAGAAAAGTGGCCTAATTTGATAGACAATGGGTCTGGCATGCATATCCAGGAGTTTCTTCTTGGCAAACTTTTGAGAGTTCATGTTAACAGGATGAAATTCAGCCCTGTTCCTTCCAGGCTAAATTTTTCTTTCCTTCCTAAATTAATTAATGATATTTTGTCCAACTCTGCATCTAAATTTAAAACTTGGGTTGCTGACAGTTGTAGGTGGATGGCCCTGAGGAGATTCACCTTCTCTTGCACTTCTTTTCTGTGCGGACCTTTCAGGGTCAGTCTTTAGAAGGCACAGGATAGACATTAGAATCACAAAGGCATAGCAATTTATTCAGGTGTCGGAGAAGAGACCCATCTGTGACAATTAATCTTGATTGTCAGCTTGATTGGATTGAGAGATGCCTAAGGGATTAGTATAATACACTTCTGAGTGAGCCTAGAATGGTGTTTCCAGAGAGGATTAATTGAGGGGGAAGGTAGACTCACCATGAATGTGGGTAGCTGCATCCAAAGCGCAGGAAGCCTTGCTGGAATCAAAAAGGAGAGGAGGAAGCTTGCAGACTGAAGTACGCTTCTTCTCATTGTTCGCTGGCTATCATGAGGCACACAGTCCTGTCACCAGTGTTTTGACTCACCTCAGACCCCAAATCATGGGTCCAGCTGGCCTAGGACAGAATTCTCCAAAACTGTGAGCCAAAATAAGGGCTTCTTCCTTTAAGTTATTTCTCTTATAGAGACTGAAAATGTAACACAGCATCTTTGACACAGTGTTGGCAGTTGGCTTACTTTCTTCACACACGGCAATGAGAAAACACTGGAATCCAGCGTGATCATGTATGTGTTAGACTGGTTACCTCTAAGGTCATCAATTTAATTTTATAATAAACTGTTATATGCAGGGCATGGCGACACACGCCTTTAATCCCAGCACTTTGGAAGCAGTGTCCAGTGTATCTCTGTGAGTTCAAGGCCACCCTGGTCTACATTGTGGGTTCCAGGTAAGCTAGGGCTACATAGTGAGACTCTGTTTTTTTTTTTTTGTTTTTTTGTTTTTTTGTTTGTTTGTTTGTTTGTTTGTTTTTCTGAGACAGGGTTTCTCTGTGTAGCTTTGCGCCTTTCCTGGATCTCGCTCTGTAGCCCAGGCTGGCCTGGAACTCACAGAGATCCGCCTGCCTCTGCCTCCCGAGTGCTGGGACTAAAGGCGTGCGCCACCACTGCCCGGCTGAGACTCTGTTTTTAAAGAAAAAGAAAGAAAGGAAGTAGGAAAAAAAAAACAAACAAAAAGTAATGAACATTTTTGTGTAGAGAAGCTGGGGCAGAAGCTTGCTTATTTTTAGGATTCAGTGTAATACATACCTGTAATAAATAAATGTATGACTTTATATACAACTTAAATTATTACATATAATCTTAATTTTTTTTTTTTCTGAGACAAGGTCTTTTTATGTAGTTAAATAGTCCAGGATAACCTTGAACTTGAGGCAATCCTTCTGCCTCAGCCTCTCAAGTGTCAGAATTTCAGGCAGTTGCCACTATGCCTGACCATCTTAACTTAGTCTTGAATCTGTATTTTTGAAGGGTCCGTTAATTTTAGAATATCAGCAGCCACTCAGGAGCCTCTAATGAGTCCATTTTAATTTGCAAGGCTGGGAATTAAATCCAGGGCCTCATGCCCACTAGGTGAGCACTGTTCTTCGGAGCCCACCACTCAAGAATTCATGAGTTAAGGATCCCTAGGTCCCCACCTAATGATGCGTTTCTCAATTATATTTACATTTTTATATGAAGAGTTTCAGAGACATAGAAGTTGAAAGAAAGGTGAAATGAGCCTCCATACATTTATCATCCAGTTTTAGTAATTACTAAGACTTCAGTAAGATAGTTTCATAATGTCATATGTAGAATATTTTATGAGTTTTTTTAAGTGTAATAAAGTATTGAAGGAAGACACAAATGAAAAGAATACCCCTATCAACATCCCTGTCAAGAAGTAAAACTGGCAGAAATACAGCCACCTCATGCCCCTTCCTAGTCATCACCCTCTAATACAAGGGTAGCAGGCGTTACTACCAGAGGGATGTTTTACCCAAATGAAGATGTCGAGCATGTGTGTATGTGTTTGGCCTTGTTTGTTTAGCTTGGTTATTTATTTATTTATTTTTTTTCAGAGCTGAGGACCGAACCTAGGGCCTCGCGCTTGCTAGGCAAGCACTCTACCACTGAGCTAAATCCCCAACCCCTAGCTTGGTTATTAGGAGCTACACCCCTTTTGCTGTTCTTTGTTGTGGTTTGCTCACTCTTGTTACATAGTATTCAATTCATTTACAATCTACTGTTCCTTGGGCTGTTTCTGGCACTAATGTTACCAAGAGTGCTGCCAAGCCAGGAGGCGGTGGCACACGCCTTTAATCCCAGCACTCAGGAGGCAGAGCCAGGCGGATCTCTGTGTGTTCAAGGCCAGCCCTGGTCTACAGAGCAGGATCCAGGACAGGCACCAAAACTATGCGGAGAAACCTTGTCTTGAAAAACAACAACAACAACAAAAGAGCATGCTGCCATCAACGTTCTCGTACATGTCTTTTGGCAAGCATATTTATGCATTTCTGTTATGCATTTGTTGAATGTCTTAAGTGAAATATACCATTTCACCCTTATATACTTCAGTATATTTCATTATTCTTCTCTAAAAAGACTGACATTTTGTCACATACTGTGATTGCTTACAACCTGTGTGGCTGCTTTGTCCTTTTTTATCTAAAATCCATTTTTAGATGGGAAGATATTCTTTCCTTTGGATGGCTTTAGAGTAGAATGAGCTGAAGATATTAAAGTTTAGATGTACCTAGGCTCACAGTAATTTTTTTTAGTTTGGATGGACAGCTCAGTCAAATAATCAAGTATTTATTGAGCTTCTCAACTAACAACACAGATTATCTGTTGGGCACAATGCTTTTCATTTGTGCACCAACTGACTGGAAGTTAAGGGGAAAACATTCTTTTGATAAATTGTTGCAGATTGAGTTATTTATATTAGGTATCACAAAATCAGAACCTAATTCATAAACAAAGTGAACTATGGAACACTTTTAATGAATACTGACTAAAACAACACTTTCTGTTTGTGCCGAATATCTCACATTCAGTACAAATACTTATGTTCTAGAAAATAACTCTAATAAATGTAATTGTATACATATATAGTTTTTTTATATATATATAGTTCTAGTACATAAATATAAACCTGATTATATACAAATGATTATATTAATCATATATATTAATATAGAATGATTATATATTAAACTTGAGCAATTAATAATGAAAACATTTGAGAGGATGTCTGAACAAATAGATCCTGCGTTTGATTTCATTGTTTTGTGCGTGTAGTACCAATGCAGAACCCACATGATGGAAGGAAAGAAGTGATTCCAGAAAGCTGTACTCTGACCACCACACCCAGGCCAGAGGACACATGAATGTGTGATCACACATATACACTTAAATAATTAATTAATTAATTAATTAATTAATTAATTAATAGGTGTAAAAAACAAACAATATTTGTCATAGAAACATTTTTGGAAACTTGTAATAATTTCAACCCACATTAAATTAACTCTGCCATACTCCTGTACTTATAAGTGGTATAATTGATAGAATTGCGTTGAAACTAGCAAGCCCTTCCTTCCTTCCTTCCTTCCTTCCTTCCTCCCCTCCTTCCATTTCCTTCTTTCTGGTGTGAACTTCAGCTTCTTGCACACACTAGGCAAAGTGCTCTGTCACTGAGCTACACTCATATTTCTACTTTTCCTGAAAAATTTTTATTCATTTTCATAAAATCTCCTAAAGTAAAGAGAACAATATTATTACTTACTTAGCCTCATGTGTGTGAATCATGTTTATTATATGACCTAAATAATTTCTATTTATAATAAGAGAATAAGATAGTTGATACTACTTGTGATTAGTGATAATGATTTGTTACAATGAAAAGAGAGAGGCTCGAGAAGCTAACTTTTTGTCACTTATAAAATAATCACTCAGAGGCTTAATATTATTTACAAACTGTATGGTTTAGGGCAGGCTTCTTGCTAGCTAGCTCTTATATCTCAGAGTAACCCATTTCCTTTAATCTATGCTTTGCCACGTGTTCTGTGGCTTACCAGTCTGCTGGCATGCTGTTCCTTGGGCGGCAGGCTGGCATCTCTCCCCAGACTCCACCTTTCTCTTTCCCGTCTCTCTTCTTGAATTTCCCACCTGCCTCAAAGCTCTCTTGCCATAGGCCAAAGCAGCTTATTTATTAACCAATGAGAACAACATATATTCACAGCATACAGAAAGATATCCCCCAGCATTTCTTCTTCTTTTTTTGTTTGAGACAAGGTCTTGCTATGTAGCTCAGGCTGGCTTCTAACTTTTTATCTTCCTTCCTCAGCCTCTCTAGTGCTGGAATTACAGGTATGTGCCACCACACTTAGTGATCCAGTCTCTTCTTATTTTAAATTTTTTATTCATTTTACATACCAACCACAGATTTCCACCCCCCCCAATCTCTTCTTACTAAAGATCGGAACTACTAATAATATGTAGGTTAATTACTTTCTATGTGGTAAACAAAATATTATTCTAAACTTTATAAAAATGAGTGTATTGTGTGCATGAGGAGGACTATATCAGGTTGTGAGGAGGTAAGGGGCAAAGAGGAGTGGCGGTGAGAATTATCTTGGGAAAGTAGAGGGAGTAACATGGGATCAAGTGGAGGGACTTTCAAATAAACATTGCCAAGTGTACAGGAGTTTTGAGGTCACTATTTCCCATTGGCTGGCAGATATTTGGCCAGGTTATCCAGTAGGAGGGTTGTGTCACTTATAAAGAACAAATGTATTTGATATCAAAGCCACTGATGAAGAGATGATTCTAGAAATCTATGATTTTAAAGGGTAAGAAACTGGAGGTCCTTGGAAGGCAGTTATGAAATAGATAACATTTCAAAGGAAAGAGACTTTGATTTTTCTGCTTGTGTAGTTAAATGAGTTGTTTCAAGTACATGGTAGTAGCAATCCTTTGGTTTGTTTTGTAAGATGAAAGTTTGATTCTCTTCTCTATCATCAACAGTTATTCCATTGTAATTTTGCTCCAAGTTCCTCTCTTTCATCAGAAGCTCTGTGTTTGCTATGCTTGCATTCTGATACTATACTCCATATAAGGCATTCAAACTGGTGGGCCTATCATTTGATAAAAGAAAAGAATGCAGCCCCCCCCCCCCCACACACACACACAACAGCACTTTGGAAAAGTGAGTTCAGAGAACAAACTGTTCACTTAGCTTCACAGTTACTTTGTTCTGTTTCTCTGTGATATGCTCCAATTTCATTAACAGAAACAAATGAAAGAAAACACAGGGATAGGAAGTGGGTACAAGCCATATCCTGAATTGGCTTTCAATGGTCATTTGTTCTGATTCCATTTGTATGCTCAGAGATAGCTATTCTCAAATTAAATTTGCTTGGCAAATCTAGACTATCATTTCCCTTTGTTTTATGATGCTTCTCTTCATTCTGCCGGGTGACATAGTTCAGGTTTAGCTGGTCATTCTGTCACTTCAGTGAGTGAAGCCTGTCCTTTTGGAGATTGTGTTGTGTTTAGGAATGCGTATTCTCTCTGGCTGCGTGCTGAGTGTCTGTCACTTGCTCCCGTTTCTCCTCAGTTGTCATGGTGTGACCTGGATGAACACCAGCTTCACCTGGAATGATGGTGCAAATGCAGATTTCTTTGCAAACATAGAGAATGAGCAAGGCAGTGATCTGCATTTTAAGCACATTTCCTAAATGATTTAATTGAATTTAGCATTTCAAAACCACATTCTGAGCTTTTTCTGTGTTGTCATGCTTGAATTTCCAGCCTGCCAACCTATTATACAGATTTCAAATTTCAAACTTGTTAGCACCTACTATGCAGTAAGGACATTTCTTAATTAGCCAATTTCAACCCCTTACCCCAAAACCTGACTGTAAAAGTACCCTTGAATCGCCATGCAATTCCCATTTTCAGCTCACATTCTTAGGCTCTTTATAGTTCCCTGCCTTAGGTATATGTCTTCAAGGGAGCTAACTCCTGCCTAGAATCATATATTACTGGTTGTCTTTCCTCAGCTGGCCTTGAATAAAACAGTGAATTCCTGCCTTTCTACCATCTCATTCTTATTCCTAATTACAGTTGCTTCTGTATGTCTTATGTCTTGGTTTTGATTTCCACCAAACAGGTTGAGCATATCAAAGATATTCAGATAGAGTGCAACATGATTTGCATCCTTCCCCATTTGCAACCAAGGCAAATTTCCTGGGATCTAATTTGTTTGAAGATACACATATCATTTTGAGGCAAGATAGAGAGACAGGGGGAATCTTTGGGATTTGAGGAAGGGAAAGCAACTCAGTCTCCCAGAATCCTGTCAAAGTCTCTTGCCAGGAGAGCAAGAATTCCAGCACAATGAACAAGGCTTAAAGCCTTTCTCCCTTCACAGGAGTAAATGGGTCATTTCCTGGTAGTCTCACCAGAAACCCCACTTACAGGGAAAGGACATGCTCTAAACTCCTTATGCAATCCTAGTGGCTTCTAGTTTTATTTTTATCAGATTATAATTTCATCCAAGTCACCTCCAGAGCCACCTCACATACAAGAGTGAGAAAGAGAGAGAGAGAGAGAGAGAGAGAGAGAGAGAGAGAGAACGAGCAAGTAAGAGAGAGACAGAGAGACAGAGACAAAGAGAGACAGAGAGACAGAAAGAGACAGAGATGGAGAAAAGGTTTTCTGTCAGTCTTTGAGATGTAAACTGGTATTTGCCTCTTGGCTCAGTTGGTTAGTGAGATCATTTAGTGGCTGAGATGTAACCTAAGAGTAGTCTAAATGATACATATGGCTAATGCTAAGCCAATTACTTGATTTCTTTCCCTTGATGAGCCTGTATTCATACTCCAGGACTTCCTACTTTCTCTTACTCTCCCTCGAAGAAAAGCACACACCCCATAGGGTCTTACTGTCTTCTGAGAGTCTCTCTCTTAACCCTTATGCTTACGCCTATACTAAAACACCTTTAACAAAAATCCTCAGGCTGGAGAGATGACTCAGCATTTGAGAACACCTATTTATCTTGGAGAGGCTTTAACCATCCATAATTGCAGTTCTAGCAGATTTAATGGGCTTTCCTAACCCAGATATCAGGCATGCATGTGGTGCACATATATACATGCAAGTAAATACTTAAACACACTACTCCAGCCAGGAAAGCAAGTAGGCTAACTGCAGATCTTCACTTCTCCCTCAGCTCCTCCAAAGTCAATGCTCCAGTGTCATCCCTAGTTCTGTAGCAGGCTGCCTATGGAGACCTCCTTTTCATCTCTGTCCCCATCTCCAGCGGATCACACAGATTTTCCCCTCCAAATGTCTTCCCCCATCCAACCATTGCTTTGTCCCTGCTACCACCCTCATCAGGCATTCCCTAGGAACCTGCAGTCCACTCTGGGGCCAGCTAAGCAGATAGGCTAGCTGCAGATCTTCAACTCTCTCTCCTCCAAGTCCAATCCCCTAGTCTCATCCCCAGCTCTGTAACAGACCACCTGCTGCAGCCTCTCCTCACTCTCTGACTCCATTCCCAGGGCACTAAGCAGATCCTGGTGGAACACCCTACTTTCCTCCCTCCTATGGATACCCACAGTCTACCCACATCTCCTTCCTAAGTGTTAGCTCCCAATACCTAGAAACACATTTTACCTGGAAACTCCAGTGGCCACACCAATCAAGATCCTGCAAGAATTTCCTACCAGACACCTCACTCTTCTAAGAACCAGAGAATACAACCAAGGAACAAAACATACACCCAACAAAGACAAGACCAGATATCAGCACCTAGAATTATAATTTTCTGAAACCCGGATGCCTAGATACAATCAATAACAGCCAGGACAATATGTCTCCACTAGAGCACCCCAAGCCCTGAGTCTTAAAACACAGCTGAGGTACAAGACAAAATTGCCTTTAGGAATACAATAGAGGTCCTTAAAGAGGAAATGAATACATCCCTAAAAAATACACGAAAAAGATCTATGAAAAACAAATAGTAGAACAAAATGAAAAAAGAGAGAAGAGAAAAGAAAGTTCAAAACCCCAAAGTGGAAACAGAAAAACCTCAAAGTGGAAACAGAATCAATAAAGAAAACTCAAACTAAGTGAAATTTGGAAATGAACAACTTAGGAACTGGAACCAGAACCTCAGAGGCAAGCTTCACCAATAGAACACAAAGACAGATGACAGAATTCCAGGTACTGAAAACATGATAAAAGAAATGGATACCTTGATCAAAGAAAGGTTAAATCTAAAAGAAAAAAAAAATCCTGGCATAAAACATCCAGAAAAATCTATGTTTCCTTTTCTTTTGAGACAAGGTTTCTTTGCATAGCCCTGGTTGTCTGAAAACTCACCGTTTAGAACAAGCTGGTCTCAAACTCTCAGAGATCTGCCTACCTCTGTTTCCCAAGTGCCAGAACTACCATGCAAGGTTAATAGGCTAAAATATATTCAACGAAATCATAGAAGAAAATTTTCTTAACCTAAAGAAGAAATGCCTATCAAAGTACAAGAGGCATACAAAATACCAAATAGACTGGATCAGAAAAGACAGTGCCCTGAGCACATAATAATCAAAAGATTAAACATACCACAACAAAGAAAATATTAAAAGCTGCAAGGGAAAGAGACCAAGTAACATATAAAAGCAGATCTATTAGAATAACAGCTGACTTCTCAATGGAGATTCTAAAAGCCAGAAGGCCTGAACAAATGTTCTACAGACTCCAAGAGACCATAGATGTCAGCCTATTATACTGTGCAAAAATTTCAATCACAAGAGATGGAGAAAATAAGACATTCCATGATAAAACCAAATTTAAGCAATATCTACCTACAAATCCAGTCCTACTGAAGGTGCTAGAAGAAAAACTCTGACCTAAAGAGGTTAAACATACCCAAGAAAGCACAAGGAATAAATAATCCCAGACCAGCAAATCAAAAGAGGGGAAACACACACACACACACACACACACACACACACGATTCTGTATAGAAAAGAAAATGTTGGCATTTCTAATGACTTCTACCCCCATTCATTTTCTGAATCAATAAAATTGACAAATCTTTATCAAAATTAACTAAAATGTGAAGGGAGAATATCCAAATTAACAAAATTAGAAATGAAAAGGGGGACATAACAACAGACACCAGAGAAATCCAGAGAATCATAAGGACTACTTAAAAAACCCATACTCCACCAAATTGGAAAATCTAAAAGAAATGAACAATTTTCTCAATAGGTACCACTTACAAAACTTAAATGAAAATCAGATAAGCAATTTAAATAGATATATAACCACTGCCGAAATAGAAGCAGTAATTAATATCTACGAGCTAAAAAAAGCCCAGAGATAGAGGGTTTTAGCACAGAATTATACCAGATTTTCAAAGAAGAGTTAATGCCCATACTCCTCAAATTATTTCACAAAACACAAACAGAAGGAACATTGTCCAACTTGTTTTATGAGGCCATGATCACCCTGATACCTAAACCACATAAAGAACCAATAAAGAAAATTACAGACCAATTTCCCTTATGAACATAGGTGCAAAAATTCTCAATAAAATACTTGCAAACTGAATCTAAGAACACATCAAAAAGATCATCCACCATGATCAAGTAAGCTTCATCCCAGAGATGCAGGGATGGTGTAACATATGTAAATAAATAAATGTAATCTACCATATAAACAAACTGAAAGACAAAAACGACATGATCCTCTCATTAGATGTAGAAAAGTCCTCTGACAAAATCCAACACCCATTCATGATAAGAATTCCTGGGGAGATTAGGGTTTCCAGGGACATATCTAAACATAAAAAAGTCAATGTACAGCAAGCCCATAGCCAACATCAAAATAAATGGAGAAAAACTCAAAGCAATTCCACTAAAATCAAGAACAAGATAAGGTTGCCCACTCTCTCCATACCTATTCAATATAGTACTTGAAGTCTTAGTTGAGCAATAAGACAAGGAGATCAAGGGGATACAATTTTTTATTTCTGAGACAAGGTTTCTCTGTGTAGTCCTGGCTGTCCTGGAACTTACTCTGTAAACCAGGCTGGCCTCAAACTCAGAGATCTACCTGCTTCTGCCTCCTGAGTGCTGGGATTAAAGGCGTGCACCATCACTGCCTGGCTGGGGATATACATTGAAAGGAAGAAGTCAAAGTATCTTTATTTGCAGATGACATGATAGTATACATAGGTGATCCTAAAAATTTTGCTGGGAAACTCCTACATCTTATAAACACATTCATCAAAGAAGCTGGATACAAAATCGACTCACAAAAATCAGTAACCCTCCTGTATATAAATGACAAACAGCCTAAGAAAAAAATCAGAGAAACAACACCCTTCACAATAACCTCAAATAATATGAAATATCTTGGAGTAACTCTAACCAAGCAAATGAAAGAGTTGCATGATAAAAACTTTAAGACACTGAAGAAAGAAATTGAAGAGGATATCAGAAGTCAGAAAGATCTCCCATATTCTGGGATCAGTGTGATTAATCAAGTGAAAATTACCATCCTATCAAAAGCCCCATCAAAATTCCAGCACAGATCTTGAAAGGACAATTTTCAACTTCATATGAAAACACACACACACACACACACACACACACACACACACCCACACACAGAGCCAGAATAGCTAAAACAATCTCAAATGATAACAGAACTGCTGGAGCTATCACTAAAACTGATTTCAAGTTGTACTACAGAGCTATAGTAATAAAAACATCATGATATTGGGACAAAAACAGACACATTGATCAGTGGACTTGATTGAAGACATAAATCACACGTCTATGGACACCTGATTTTTGATAAGAAGCCAGAAATACATACTGGAAAAAAATGACAGTATCTTCAAGTGGTGCTGATCAAACTGGATGGCTGAATGTAGAAGAATTCAAAGAGATCCATACTTACCTTGTGCAAAACACAACTCCAAATGGATCAGAGACATATTACTAGATACACTGAACCTGATAGAAAAGGATGTGAGAAATAGTTTTAAACTCATTGGTTCAGAAAGAAAAGACATTCTGATCAGAACACAGGCACTAAGATCAACAATTACTAAATAGGACCTCTTGAAATTGAAAAGCTTCAGTAAGCCAAAGAATATCATCATTTGGACAAAGTGTCAGCCTACAGAATGGGAGAAGATTTTAACCAACTACACACATCTGATAAATGGTTAATATCTAAAATATATAAAGAACTAAAAAAACCCTAGATATTAAATAAACAATTAAATAACCCAATTAAAAATGGAGTACAGATCTAAACAAAGAATTTTTGATAAAGGAAACTCAGATGTCCAAGAAACACTTAAAGAAATGTTCAACATCCTTAGCTATCAGTGAAATGCAAATCAAACCTATTTTGTGATTTCATCTTACCCACATCAGAATGACTAAGTCCAATATTGTGACAAGTGACAGCTCATACTGGTGAGGATGTGGAGTAAGGGAAACACTCATTCATTGCTTATGGGAGTACAAACTTGTATACCCATTATGGAAATCAATGAGGTAGTTCCTCAGGAAGATGGGCATCAATCTACCTGAAGGTCCAGCTATAGCACTCTTAGCATATACCCAAAAGGTGCTTCATCTTCTTACAGAGACATTTCCTCAATTAAGTTCATTGCTACTCTATTTTTAGTAGTCAGAAATTAGAAACAACCTAGATGGCCCTCAACAGAAGAATGGATTTAAAAATGTTATACATTTCTATAATAGAGTATATAACTAAGCCATTAAAAATGAAATCATAAAATTCTCAAGTAATTGGATTCAACTAGAAAAAAAATCATCCTAGTGAGTTTTCCTGACCCATAAAGACAAATATGGTATATATTCACTTATATGTGGGTATTAGCTGTTAAGCCAATGATAACCAAACTACAGTCCATAGAACCATAAAATTTAGGTGTAACATAAAGGATTGTGGGGACAGATAGATCTCATTAGGAGAGGTAAATATAATAGAGAGTTGTGGATGGATGTGAGGGTAGAATGGGAAGATCAAGTTAAGAGTGAGAGTGTAGCCAGAAGTTTTCTCTGGTCCTGCCTGGGTCCTGTGGTCAGGATGAATCTCTCCCATTTGTATCCCACAGCCATTTGGTCCCAAATAAACACACAGAGTCTTATTTTATTGTCAAACTACATGGCCTAATGGCTCAGGCTTTTTGCTAGCTAGCTCTTACATCTTAAGTTAACCCATTTCTATGAATCTATACTTTGCCACGTGGCTTGTGACTTACTGGTACTTTTACATCTTGCTTCTCCTGACAGTGGCTAGCAGCATCTGCTTCACTCTGTTTTCTCCTCCCACTCTCTCTTGGATTTCCCGCCTGTCTCTAAGCTGCCTTGCTATAGGCCAAGCAACTTTATTTATCAATCAATCAGAACAACACATATTCACAGCATACAGAAAGACATCTCACAGCAGGAGAGGGGAAAGGGGAATGAGGAAGGGAATATGGGGAAAGGCAGCTAACATTAAAGGCCATTTCAGGGGTAGTATGGAAAATTAATACAGTAGAAAATTCCTAAAATATATACATATGTGAAGGCAATCCAAATGATATAATCCATAATAGGGGATACAAAGCTCCAACTAGCCATGTCTTGTCACCAAATGAAGCTTCCAGTACCCAGACTGGGTTACATTTAATTGAATTGTTATCCAAAAGGAACCTATGGAGGCATGAGCTCTCCACAAACTGACAACAAGGTCCCATTGCTGAAGACAATATCTATACAACTCATTTAACACAGAGAAGTCGAGCTCATGCCTATCTAGAACCTTCACCCCTATGTGCTAGTGTTTTTAGTACGGGAAGGAACTCTTTATGCTGCCAAATGGGAAAGGTAAACACCAACTCAACCACAAATCCTTTTATCGCTGGTTGTAGGACTGAGTAAGTCTGTTTCTTGTGCCTTCTCTTGGGCTCTATTCTTTCTATTTGTCTTGTCCAATTCTCATATGTTAATTGTTGGTTTATCTTATCTTATATTTTATTTTATTATATTTTATTTCATTACTATTCCTTAAGAAGCCTGTTTGTTTTCCAGTGAGAAGCAGAAAAGAAGTGGATCTCGATCAGAGGGGAGGTAGGGAGGAACTGGGAGGAGTAGAGGGAGAGGAAACTGCTATGGGATGGTCTGTATGTCAAGTGTGTTGCTGATTGGTCAGTAAATAAATCACTGATTGGCCATTGGCTAGGCAGGAAGTATAGGCGGGACAAGGAAAAGAATTCTGGGAAGTGGAAGGCTGAGAGAGGGACACTGCCAGCCGCCATCAGGACAAGGAAGATGTAAGGTACCAGTAAGCCATGAGCCATGTGGCAAAGTAAAGATTAATAGAAATGGGCTAAATATAAGAGTAAGAGCTAGACAATAACAGGCCTGAGCTAATGGCCAAGCAATTCAAATAATGTAAGAGTCTGTGTGTTTATTTTATAAGTGGGCTCTGGGACTGGCGGGACTTGGTGGCAGGAGCTGGAGAGAAATTCTCCAGCAACAGGAAACCATAATCAGGATATATTATGCATTTTAGTTAGGGTTTGTATTGCTATGAAGAGATACCATAACTACAGCAACTCTTGTAAAGGAAAATATTTAACTGAGGTGGCACCTTACAGTTCAGAGGTTCATTCCATTCTCTTTCTCAACATGGCGGGGAGCATGGCAGCATGCAGGCAGACATGGTGCTGGCTACATTTTGGTATGCAGGCAACAGGAAGTAGTCTTAGACACTGGGCAGTATCTTAAGCATATATCTTGAGACCTCAAAGTCGGCCTCCACAGTGACACACTTCCTCCAACAAGGTCATACCTACTCCAACAAGCCACACCTCCTAATAGTGCCGCTCCCTTTGGGGGCCATGTTCTTTCAAACCACAACATTATATGAAGAAAAAAAGTATATATTCAATAAAAGGAAAAACTATCTTAGGTCATTTATATATACATTTATACATATAATTGTATTTGTATAGTTATGTTTTTATGTATATTATGGTCATTCATATGCACATATGTACCTTTCTACAATCTGCGCTTATGGTTTAATTATGATTGTGTGTGTGTGTGTGTGTGTGTCCTCTGACGTGTATTCCTTTATCTGGATTTTATATTTTTTTGGCCTATAGTTATTAAAAACACCCACTGATTATGCTGATTAGTTTTATTGTCAGCTTGACACAACCTAGAGTCACCTGGGAATAGTCAATCTCAGCTGAATCACCTAGATTAGGTTGGTCTTGTCTGTGAGGAATGGTCTTGGCTGCTGACCTATGTTGGGAGGGTCCAGCCCTTTGTGAGTTGTTCTCTCCCTAGAAAGGTGATCTTGCCTTCAGTTCTTGCCCCAACTTTCCTCAGTGATAAGACTTTGACCTGGAAGTGTAAGCTGAAATAAACCTTTCCTCCAACATACAAAAAATACTCATGGACATAAAATAAAATCTAAAGAAAAAAAAATAAAAAGAAAATATCCAACTCTACTTCATAAACTGGCTAATGATGAAATTTTTTCCACTGTAAAACCAATGAACCCTGGCTTGGCCTGAGTTGAGGTCCTTAAAAGCTTAGGGGGCAACTATTTAGGTCATCAAGTTGGTAATTTAGCTCTGTGGCTCTCTCCCCTCACTGCTGACAATTTCAGATCCTTTCTATACTCCTTTTTTTCCTCTCTTTCTCTATTTTCCCAAGCAGACCATCTTGATTTGAGTGATAACTTGAATTATCAGGATAAACACACCATCCAGTAATATTTGATCAAGTAATATTTTTCCTCACTTTGTTTTATGCCAAATTTTTATTTCAGACTAAAAAAAAAACACCCAAGTGTAATGAGATGACAAGAGATTTTTTATCACTTTATTAATTGGACTCAGAACTCCTTTCATGGTGAGAAAAGTTTTGGGTAAAATTAATTTGAAATTATAGTGGAAAGCAAGATGCTATGGTGGTTCAACAGCTAGGTCCTACATTCAGATTGCATTAGTTCAAATGTCAGCTACATCATTAGCTGTGTGATCATGGAAAAGTCATTAGACCTTTTCATTTGCTCATTTATAGATAGAATGATAATGTTAGTTGTTAATAAAAGGATGTTTGAGTACTGTGGTAATATCTATAAAACAGTACAATGTCTGAAAAAGGAAATAAGCTATTGTTATTTTTGTTATCAGAAGAGGAAAAGTTGCTCTGCCCAAGACAAAGAGGAAGCAGGGGCTTCTAGGCGATGGAGAAAACTTGAAACAATATTATGGTAAAAGACTGACAGAAAGACATTTAAACATAGCCTAGAATCAATAGACTGTGAAGATTTAAGACTATTTCCAAAATCTTCCTCCAGAGTTTATACAGTTCCCTAAACTCTTGACTGCTTGATGCTAATGCACACATTCTCCCCCAGCCTCTCAGAATGCACTTCAGAGAGCGTGTTGATTTCATATCTAGGTTCAGGTGGTACATCATGAACATTATATACATGCAACAGCAGTAACAAAGATGGCAGAGGGGTCCTTGAGAATATATGACCCTCATCAATTAGTTCTCATTTTTCATAGTCTTACATTTTGGAACTCAGATCAAGCCAGATTTTCCCAGTTCAAGAGGATGAGCTCTCCAGCTGATGCTCTGATTACTGAGTAATATTTTCTTATTGTAAGACGGTAGATCATGGTAGCTATGGTGTTTGATATTGCTAATTTTTTTGGTGTGATAAAAATCAGTGAACACTAATACTATAGTAATAACTATTACTACAATAATCACTAGAACGTAATTTCAAGCATCCCTTCCATGTCTGGATCCAGGATGAGAATTAAGTGTAAATTCCCAAACTATACTTTCTGAAATAGCCTTTACTAATCTTGTGATCTCTCTGAAGGGGGTCACTTAAGAACGCCTCAAACTTTCCCAGACACTCAAATCTTTCATTCCTCTACCCGTCCCCAGTTCTTTGTTATGTAAATAGCGTGACTATTGTAGTTAGGGCCTCCCTCTTCCATACCTCCCTCAGTCCTCTCCTTTGTACACTTTTGCATCACAAAAGAATAGTTCCAGCAAAGCAGGGCTTCTCATCAGAGAATGTGAGGGAAAGACTCTAAATGGGCAATGACAAAATTATTTTTAGTAATAACATCAAGAAGAGGAAAACATACACTCTTATGTTCCCAGGGCTGTGGACTTACTTCAGAGGTAGAGATCTTGCCTAGCATGTTCAAGACCCTGGGTTTATTGAAACAAAATACTGACTTTTGTTTTCTTTGTCATATCCAGAAAATATTTTTTACAGCAACCACCTGTGATGCAATCATCACTGTGCTTTAAGTTTTTCAAGGGGCTGATCATCACCTCCATCAGTCTGGACCTAACAATTGAGATCATTCCTTCTATTGCTATTCTTGGAAGGCTTGGATATGATCACAAAGGTTTATCCCTGGCATGTTTGCCTGTCTCATTCATGATGCCACTCATGTCTAGACATTTCCATGTAGCCAGTGCCTTTTTTAAAAAAATAAAAAACATTTGAACAGAGTTCTTAAATAGTGTAGTAATTTCATTTTTTTTAAAAATCTGGATCAATTTTATAAATTTTAGTTTAATTTATGTTTCAATTTTATCTAAATTGTCAAATATTTGGGCATGAAGTTGATGATGATGATTTACTTATGTAGTTTTGGCACCTTCATTGCCTCTAATCATTTTCTTCTTGATAATCGTATTGTCTACGAGTTCAATGTCACTATCTTTTCATTCTGGAATAGACCAGAAGTCCCTTTCTTTCATATCGCTTTCTGCAAAAATGTCTATGGGTCTCTACTTGAGAATGCTATGGTAGCTTAAAGGTGAATGCAAATTCTTTGGTATTCTTTCTGCAGTGTGTGGGGGTCTAGATTCCCTTGTCTGTAATCTGGGACAATAACTATAATAAATAGGCCAGTGCCACAGAAGCAGTGGCTGGTTCCAGGCTTTGGTTTTAAAAGGAGCCACAATACCACCTCACCCACTTGGTCCTCTCAGATACCATGGAGAAAAAAATCTGACTTTGGCTAGTGACATCTTGCAAGGAATCCCTGTGGCTACAGGGGATAGAGAAAAATCCATGTGGATCCCAATATGCAGCGACACTCATCATGGTACAAGGGAAGTAACTGACATCACTCAAGCCTATGGACAAGCCTCACATTTTCTCACCATCCCTGAATATAACACTTTGTGGTGTTATGTGGAGAAGAAATGGCCAGTCAAGCCCTGCCTGGAATGTTTACTCACAAAGTTGTGCTATATGATCAAATGGTACAGATTTAGGCACTAAAGTTTTAAGAGTGTATTTCATAGTCATACGAACAGCAAAGAAAGGACTGCTTGCTTCATGCTCAATTTGGTTCTCATTGCTCTTCTGCGTGCTCTCTGAACATGTGCTCTGCTTATGGGAAAGTGTTTTGATGGACTTTCCTGGATCTTAGTGGGATGCTGGCTTGAGCATTAACAATAAAAAGGATTGGCCTTTGTGAAGTAATTGATACATATAAATTTACTGGTTAGAGAAGACATGTATTGATTGATATTATCATTCTATGAAAAAATCATGGAGGTAGAAAACAAATGAGATGTGTTTATAGGCTTTGAAGTAATAAAAAATACATATATTAATCTCTTCCCCCAATTTCTAGCCCAGGGCTCTTAAACTCTCTGTAATATCCTAAGCAATAGGGGTGCTAGGAATCTCTTTGTTCTAGTGAGACAACTCTTGGTGGGCCTCTAGATAGCTTCAGGAGAGGAGTTGGTTACCTGGAAGAGCCAACTATAGGATTAGATATAGCTCTAACTTGTAGGTAGGAGAGAGAATTTCTAAGTTAAGTTAATCACCAGGAGCTAACAGTACAATTAGTCATGCCTCCCCAAAGGAAAGCTGTGGATGGCTTCAATGTATTTAAACACAGAGGATTCTTAAAAGGTGATTTAATGGGAAAATGCACAGCAGTTTCCTGCCTCTTCTCCCATAGTTTGTTCCATGCTTCTCTCCTAGCTGGATGCTCATCTGTATCCTTTATAATAAATTGATAGATGAAAATATTTTTCTTAGTTCTGTGAGGGACTCTAGTAAATGAATGCATTCTCAGTTGGGGGTCCTGTGATAAAAAGTTGATAAGAAGTATAGGCAAAACGACCCAGGGCTTGTGACTGGTATTTGAAGTAGGGAACATTTGTGACACTGAGTTCTCAACCTATAAGATCTGACATACTCATTTGGTGGTCTCTGAGTACTGAATGACCTTGTACAGTTGAATGGGAAGGTAAAAGTGATCTCACATTTGTGCTAGGTGTTGTGAGAGGAAAGATTGTTACTATTTTTACTTACATCCTCAGAGAGGTAATATCACAGTTTTTTGAACAGAGATTTTTTTTTTTTTGAAATGAAGTTCTGGGGAAGGAGATTAGAATTCCAGATAAAGGCCATATTCTTAATATAGCATTTTTTTCAAGTGTTGCATAGAACACTAGATTATGGAGTATCAAAAATGATAAAAACAAAACAAAAATGAGAAATGAAGAATTTCTGAAAAATACTAAAATGTCAACTTAATACATATTTATTGAATCAATGAAATGCTGTGTTGAAGGTTAATGGTTTTATTTACTTATGGACTTGGAATGTCCTTCCAAGGGACATTGTAAATATCTAAGAGACATCATGCAGGAAATATTTAGCAATGTGTCCTGTGGGTTGTTCACTTTAAGGACCTATTTATGTCCTACAAAACTGACATTGGGAAATGGTGCCTTAAATTTAAATGAGTTCTACACAATTATTAAATTCTGGTTCTAGAAACAGCCAAGGATCCAGTATTAGAGTAATTATTCTGCATGTAATAATTACAAACCATAGATCAAATTAAAAATCCACATATATTTAAGAATACAGCATTTAATTAAAAGAAGAAACAAAAATAGTAGTGATAACAAAACTCAAAAGATACTTGATTCTTAAACAATTATATTTATGTTGGCCTGTTCTTCAAAGACTGTCTAGTCTGCGCAGTGTGGTGTAACCAGAATGTGAGTAAAAACTCTAGAGAGATTGCCTTAGAGCATCAGAGATGGAAGATGAGGCTATCATGGTAGCTTGAAACTACAAGAATTAGCGAAGGACATCAAGAAAACAAGGCCCTCTAAATCAACCTGAGCAAAGCTCCTAAGAATTCACAGAGTCAGGCTGTGTGCGCACGACCTGCATAGGTCTGTACCAGGTTCTCTGTGTATGCATCATGGCTTCCAAAGTTTAGTTTTTTATGAGATTCTGGAGTGTATGGACAAGTGGGTCTCTAATTCTTGTGCCTTCTCTTGGGCTCTTTTCTTTCTGTTGGTTTGTTCTGTCCAACTTCAATGTGATAGTTATTGTTGTATCTTATTATTTTTTATTTAGTTATATTTTAATATTATCTCTTAGAAGGCTGTTCTTTTCTAGTGAGAGACAGAAAGGGAGTGAGTCCAGATGGGAGGGGATGTAGGGAGGAGTAGAGGGAGGAGAAACGATAATCAGGATATATTATGTGAGAAAAGAATCTATTTTCAATAAAAGGAAGAAAAAAAGAAGAAGAAATTGCAAGAGCTAAATGACATAAAAGAGGAGTTCATACTGAGGAGAGCACCACAAAGGTTTTATGTTCTAGGTCATGCTGAACTGGACACAGGCACGAAGAGAACTCTAAGTAGTTAGGTTGATATAAATTGGGAAGGGAGAGAAGGACGGACACACACACACACACACACACACACACACACACGCACATGCACACACACACACAGAATACTGAAGTTGCTGTCTGTCACAGGGAGATGTTGGAGCCTGGATCTTACCAAGCTAACTTCATTACTGAATGGAGATAAACCCCTTAAAACTCTTTAAAAGGAAGACCCCAAAATTTAGAGTTTTGGCAAGATATCATCCAGTATGCCCAATATACCATATAAATTTGTCTTACCCCTGACAAAAACTGGAAAATGTGACTGAGAGTCCCAGAAAGAAAAGTAGCAAGTGGATGCTAATTCTTAGATAGAAAAATTAAAGCTTAGAGGTTACTGAATAAAAAATAAGATCTAAGTTTATGTTGTCAGTGACAGTTGCTCTTTTCAAAAAAAGATGTAACTAATTTGAAAGTAAAAGGTAGGAAAATATATTACATAAATAAAAGTATGTGATAACTATGATACCCTGTAATAGCTATATTATTATCAGGTAAGAAGATTGCAAAACTGAATTATCAGAGATAAGCATATATTTTAGGATAAAGGGTGAGTTCAGCCAGAAGACATAGCAATCATAAATATGTATACTTCTAATAATAGAGAGTCAAATGAAGCCAAATTGAAGCAAAGGGAAAAAATAGATAAATGCACAACCAAAGATAAAGATTTCAATGCTACTGTCAGAAACTGATATAACAAGTCAACACAAAGTTAATGAGGACATGATCCACAAAACAATCACTAGAGCTAATAAACAAATGAAGCAGGTAAAAGTTCAGCATATAATCCATTGTATTTCTGCATTTAGCACAAGTGATTTAGAAAAGGGGAAGATAATTCTATTTATGAAAGTATCAGTAAACACAGAATACTTAGAATAATTTTAATGTAATTTTAATGAAATATGTGTAGTATTTCTATGCTGACAACTTAGAAATCATTAATGAGGGAAATAAAGAAGTCATAAATAATATATTATAAGGGGCTTGATAGTGTTAGAATGAAATTTCTATAAAAGTTAACCATAGGTTGAATGCTGTCCCAGTCAGAATCCTAAGAGCTGTTTTTGGGACATTGACAAGTTGATTCTAAAATTCATACAAAGATGGTAAATACTTCGAATGGCTAAAGCAGTGGGATCAGACCATCTCTTAGCCTTAATCAGAGAAGCTTCCCTTGCAGCATATGGCAATTGAGACCCCTGTAGTGGTTTGAACGAGAATGGCCTTTATATGTTCATAACCTTCCAGTTCTTTCTGCCTTATGCTTGTGGATCAGATGTAACCTCTCATATACGCCTCCAGCATCATGCCTGCCTGCTGCCATAGTCCTCACAATGATGGTCACGGACTCACCCTCTGAAACGATAAGCTCCCATTAAATGCTTTTTCTTATAAGGTGTGGTAGTTAAATGAGAATGGTCCTCATATTTGAATCTTTAATCACCAGGGAATGGAATTGTTTGGGAAAGATTAGGAGGTGCGGCCTTGTTGGAGAAAGTGTGTCACTGAACATGGACTTTGAGGTTTCAAAAGCTCATGCCAGGCCCAGTATCTTTCTCTCTGCCTGCTGCCTGCAGATATGGATGTAAAGCTCCTAGCTACTGCTCCAGCAACATGCCTGTCTGCTTCCTGTCATGATGATTATAGACTTAACTCTCTAAAACTTTCTGTAAGCCTCCAATTAAATGTTTTCTTTTACAAGAGTTGCCTTGGCTTTGGTGTCTCTTCACAGTGATAGAAAAGTAATTAAGACAAGCCCCATTTTTTTTTAAATGTTATTTCTTTATTGATTCTTTGGGAATTTCACATCATGCACCCTAATTCCACTCACCTCCAAGTCCCCCCTTATCCTCCCCTCACTCCTGCAGCACCCCCAAAAGAAAATTAAAAACAAGACTGTAGCTAGAGTTTTCCTGCCTGGCCCACAGTCAGGACAAATCTCTGTCACCCACCAGTCCCACAGCTACTCAGACCCAACCAAGTAAACACAGAGACTTATATTGCTTACAAACTGTATGGCCATGGCAGGCTTCTTGCTAACTGTTCTTATATCTTAAATTAACCCATTTCTATAAATCTATACCTTGCCACGTGGCTTGTGGCTTACTGGCATCTTCACATGCTGCTTGTCATGGCAGCTGGCAGTGTCTCTGACTCAGCCTTCCACTTTTCAGAATTCTTCTCCTCCTTGTCCCGCCTATATGTCCTCCTGCCTGGCTACTGACCAATCAGTGTTTTATTTACTAACCAATCAGAGCAACACATCTGACATACAGAACATCTCACAGCACAAGACAAACCAAAGCAAGCAAACAAACAAATAAAAACAAGAACAAAACCAAACCAAAAAAAACCCTCTTTGATTCTCCATCTTTCCCACCTCTCCTACATCTCTTCAATTGTCCTGGTGGCATTGGTGTGTCACATAGTATACCCTTTTGTCCAGTCAGCATTACTAGCAAATGTTCATTGCAGTGAGTCATTGGTCTAGTTCAAGGTCTCTGGTTTCTGGTACACTATCATCACTGGATCCTCACTGAAAGTCCTCTGGGGTAGCCTGTGGCTGCTCCAGTCATGGAGATCCCGCAGTTATCTTTCCACAGGACCAGTCCCTTCTCAAGCTCCAGCAGTTCCTAGATGGTGTAGATGTTGTTAGGGTGAAACCCCAATTCTTAAACAAGCAGAAAACAAAAGATGCTGGAGTGCTCAGTACCCCAAATCGTATCTCACTGGAAGGCACACAGGTCTTTGTAGTAGAGGGATGAAAAAAATTGTAGTAAGATCAAGAGGTGACAGCTAACTTCAAGGAAACTATGTTTTCCAGACACAACAAGGCAGAGGACTCAGTGTTTGTGATAGCATGCACAAGATCTGCATAAATTCCATCCAGACAAAATCCCACAGGGGAGGGTAGAAATGTAGATATGTAATCTAAACCCTAGCTGAGGAGCTACTAGCATTTGATAGAAGAAGGGGAGTCAAGCACCAATGTCAAGGCTAGCTTGACAACACAAACTGGACTTGATTGGGAAAGAAGAAGGGGAAAAAAGCAGCTATCTCCAAGTTGGTGGGAAAAGAAGGCAGGACTGAGGGAGAATTAAGGGGAGGAGTTGAGGGGGTAAATGCACTCAAAATACATTGTACGAAATCCTTTAGGAATTCACAAAACATATATAAATAAGGAAAACAATGGTGAGATTGAAAGAATGATAAATAGTGCTGGTTACCATGCAAAAAGATAATGAGGTACCACCATGACTACTTAGTAGTAGAGAGCTTTATTAGGAGGAAAAGGGGTGAGGGGAGAAGAACCAGGTCTGGGGGAGACAGAACTAAACGGAGAGAGGATGGGGTCTGAGTCACTGCTCTTTCAGGCACAGGTGGGCTTACAGAGCCACGCCATGCATGCACAGATTGTGTGACGATGCCACACATGTGATCACCAGTGCACACTGATGATATAAGATGCAAGACCCCTTGTGTAGCTCCTGAACTGTGCATGTGTGGTCATGCAACTGGAGCCGGGCAGAATCCTAAAAGCGATATTCACCTCATTTGATTTAGTGACGTATTTTCAAGCTGTTGTGATCATACTGATATGACACCAGTGCAGTGGTAGACTTTCAGAGAAACAAGACATAGTAGAAGGCCCGAGAATGGATCCATAGATGTGAAACTGATTTGCAATAAATGCTTGTTCAGCATTCAATTCTTGACAGAAGGAGGGGTGGGGAAAGTTTTTTTTCTTAAAGGGGCATATAGTAAATAATTCTGAATTGCCACCTATCCTGCCTCTGCTGATCCTACTTGGCTCGGCGTTTGTAGCAGCTATAAACATGGAAATGAATGACTGTGGATGCATTATGGTACGATTTATTTACAAAAACAGATGGTGGGCTACGCTGATCCTTCCTATCGAAACATAAGGAAAGCAAATACAATGGATAGATGAAATTAAATACAGAACAACTTGGCTTATGAAGCTTGTTAATATAAAGTAAATGCACTGACACATGGGTGGTGTGTGATGCATATAAAAGAGGTGGAAGAGTTGACTGTGTGTAACTTATTGATAGAAAAACTGAAAGAGTAACAGAGACATGGTCTCTTTGTAGCTATTACAGACGCAAGCCCTGCAACTACTGTAATGTTCAATATTTAGTTTCCTTTATTTTTGTTAGTTTTGGTTATGTTCTTACTCTAATACCCAGGGGTTGTGGAACTCACTGTATAGCCCAGGGTAACCTTGAATCCACATCAGTCCTCCTGCTTCTACTTTCCAAGGGCTGAGATTACAGGCATGAGCCACCATGCCTAGCCATCATGGGGATGTAAATAGGCTGCTTGCTGATGACACCTAGTACAGCCTCAGTGCTTTTATTCAAGAGGCACAGTTAGTTTAGACACTGTTGTTTAGACTAACTGTCCAAATGTGCCTGTGGAAGTCCTTCCTGGACAGGTTAAGTGGGAATCAGTTTCTCCATCCCAGCAGGGAATTGTGTGGGGGGATCCAGCAGTGTGGGACTACCATTCTGCCTGAGTCTACATCCTGGATATGTTAGTATACTCGGCATATCCCACTTGTCTTTCTCTTTGTGTTATGCTTTAATTTGATCTGTGCACCTTCCATTTCCTCTGACCTGGAAGGAGGCTTTGCTAGTTGTATGTCTGGCAGCTCTTATTGTGTCAAGGTGTCCTCCATATGGGAGAAGGAGAAGCTTTTCCAAAGAATGCTGTTGAAGCAATGAACAAATACCTAGGACAAACAAACAAAAAACCGACAACTTGATTTACTCCCAAATTTACAGTGTACTTCAGATCAACCTCAGATGGATCACAGAGTGGAAAAAATACATTTTAAAGCTTCTAGAAAAGAACATAGGCTCATATCTTTATGAACTCAAAGAAGGGTAGGATTTTTTTGTTGTTGTTGTTGGGAGCCGTGCAGCCTAGTCTCAGATCAGCATATGACTACCTGTCCAATGGGTTTTCTCAGAGCAAAGCATCTGGGAAACAGACTCTCATTTGGCAAGGACCAGTAGTCCACAGGACGGCACAGAAACTTGCAAAATTGGTGCAGCTTGCAGGCTTGTTTCTCTCTGGTTTTACTGGTGATTCTTTGGTGGTTTTTAGTTTTACTTTGTCAGTCACACATACAATAGCTGTAGTTTTCCCTGGAAATTCTGCTCTTTCTCGAATATTTTCCCCTAAGCTTCAGCAGGGGACTAATGCTTCTAGAATCTTTTATCTGGAATTACTGACTACAACTCCTAATCATGGGAACTTTTCTGACTCAATAGAGACAGTTTAGTTACAAATGAGAAAACAACACTTGGAACATTAACCACATCTCACAGTTCTGGAAAGGAGAGTAAGGCATGCATACACAGAATAGGGAAAAAGCCTCAGGAATATACATAGTGCCCAAGCATAGAATCATTGGTAGGATCTGGTATGCTTCAAGAGGAAAAACTACAATACAAAATGTGAGATGGATAGGTCCATCTGTCCATCTGTACCATACATAGGGGCTTATATGGTGGAAGAAGTGTAGTATAGTGAGATGGGAAAAGAGTGCTTTATCAAGGTCTGCCTTTTACAGAGAGATTAAGACATGGGACCCCTCTTGTAGAAAAGGGAACTGTGTAACAGCATTTCTTGCAGACATGAAAGCATTTTTTAGGTTTGAATATTGTACCCATGTCTATTATTTTTTAACTTTGTAATCGCAAGTAGCTGCCAACCAATATAAGTGCTGTGAGAGCAGGATGTGTCTGGCTCAATATTTAGTTAAGCCTTCAAAAATGCTGAACTCTATGTCTGGAATAAGGTTATGCAGGGAGGTAGGAAGATGTATTTGTGGAAGTATAAAGGTGAACAACAGGGGCTTTCATAATGATCATGATGTATTCCTTAAGTTGTGTATATTTCTTAAAGTAAAAAAAGGTAGTCAATAATATAGCTTTTCATGTAACCCTGGTAAGAAAACTCTGTTTAAGTATATACAAAGATGGCCTGAGCTACTTGGGGCCACTTAAGTGCAATCCACTTGGTGGTCAGAAGTTTTCCTGCACCAACTCACCTTCCCCACCTCAGGTCCTGAACCCAAGCTGAGGCTGGACCCTTGCAATTTTTAAAAATTAAAAAGATTTATTTTTATTATATTTATTTATGTGTAAGTGTGCCTATGTGAGCTATGTGAGTGAACCTTATGTGTGTGCTGGTGGCCCTGGAAGCCAGAAGATGATGTATCTTGACTCCTGAGCTGGGGTTACAAGAGATTGTGAACCTTTCCACATGGGTGCTGGGAACTGAGTTGCAGTTCTCTAGATATGCTGCAAGTGCTCTGAACCACTGAGCCATCTCTCTAGAGATAAAGATTCTTAAAGAGAGCAAAAATGATTAAACATAAAAGGAAAAATTATAAATTGGATTTCAGCAAAATTCCCAGCCATAAATTAAAAAAGCAAGTCACAGAGAAAATTACTTGTTGGTCTTTTTCTCTGTATATGTGTGTATATGATAATTTATGTTAAGAATATATAAAAGTGTCTACAAAGAAAAAAAATCACATAACCCCACATAAAAATAAGCAAAAGAATGGCTGCTTCACAAAATTATGTGTGTATATATATATATATACACACACACACACACACATTTAAAACATATACATATATATATATATATACATTTAAAACACACACACACACACACACACACACACACACACACACGAATGGTCAATATAAATATGGAAAATGTCCAGTATTAAGAAATGCAAATGAGGCCGGGGGGTGGTGGTGGCGGCGGTGGCGGCGGCGGCGGCGGCGGCGGCAGCAGCGGCGCACGCCTTTAATCCCAGCACTCGGGAGGCAGAGGCAGGCGGATCTCTGTGAGTTCGAGGCCAGCCTGGTCTCCAAAGTGAGTTCCAGGAAAGGCACAAAGCTACACAGAGAAACCCTGTCTCGAAAAACAAAACAAACAAACAAACAAACAAAAAGAAATGCAAATGAAAGATATTTCACACTGTCATAATTAGGTACAGTTGTCAACATGACCCTCTTGAGAAGAGGGAACCTCAATTGAGGAGCTGCCTCCACTGGATTAACCTGTGGCCATATTTGTAGGACATTTTCTTAACTGTTAATTGATCTTGAATGGCGCAAGCCATGTTGGTGACGCCATCCCTAGCAAGTGGTCTGGGGTTGTTTAGAAGCAGCATTCCTCTTTGATTTCTGTTTCCATTCCTGCCTTGGTTCCACTTGATGACATAAACCAAATAAACTGTCCCACAAGATGGTGTTGGCCATTGTCTTATCACAGAAACAGAGATGTGGACTAGACATACACCCATAAAGAAGACAAAAATAAAAATATTTAATTAAAACAAAATTAAATTGTGTAAAAATCTGAATTTTAAGTGCTAGGTGGGTGTAAACCAAACAGACTGAGAAGATGATGGAGAGCTTTTTAGTGTATCAGAACCCAGTGGAAATTACTTTTGGTGATGTCTTAGCTTTGTTAGAAGAGAACTTCTAAGAGAGACTGATGTGGCCCCAGAATGAGCAGAGGTCAAGGGAACAAAAACCAAAAGGAAAAAAAATCTAAACATTTCTAGAGAATAAGACCAGTGCACTCTTCACACATAATATGGAATTTTCCCCCAATAAATAACCATGATGGGATAGCAAAATTATTTTAAGGAGAAATAGACAAGAGGGTAGGAAGAATGGTAAGTTACAGGCTATGTGGATCAAGATGAGACCAAGAGACTATTTCCTTAATAAAAAGATTTTAATGGCACAGACTTGGCTTATGAGTGACTTGAATGTCCCCTCTTCCCACTTTCAGGTGGGATATAGTTCTTAGCAATTTTGGGAAGAAGGCTTGGGTATTCCGGCCAATAAAATTTACTATTCTTTATTCACTTTTGATGAAGAAATGAGAAAATAGTTATGTGCAGAAATTTATAAGCTCATGGGGTTATTTCAGCTGACACCTTTAGTATTTATGATATAAGAAAATAAAAAACAAAAGACTTCTGTTAGACAGAATGTCATATAATGACTGACTCAAAAACGTCAACTTTGAACATAAATTTTATCCATAGAAATATTGTAAACAAAATGAAAATATTCATTTGGAAAAAATCTGTGTGATTCTATTTTGGTAAAGAGAACCATAATTTTTTCTTTCTTTTATTTATTTATTTTTGTTTTTATATTCCCAACTGAAGTTTCCCCCTCCCCTCTTGCATTTCCTCCTCCACCCCACAGCCCATCCACTCATTCTCCACTATTTCTCTTCAGATATAGGTACACATCCCATGGACATCAGCCAGCCATGGTATAAGAGATATAATGAATCTAATGGATAAGAGATATTATGACTCAAATGGACCTAACAGGTATCTACAGAACATTTCACTGTAACACCAAAGAATATGCCTTTTTCTCAGTACCTCATGGAACTTTCTCCAAAACTGACTGTACGTAGGTCACAAAGTGAGTCTCAACAGATACAAGAAAAGTGAAATAGCCCACACACCTCAACATCAAAAATAAACATCACCTCAGAATAAAGGGTTGGAAAAAGATTTTCCAATCAAATGGACCTTACAAGCAAGCTAGTGTAGCTATCCTAGTACTTGACAAAATGGTCTTCAAACCAGAACTTATCAAGACAGATAGAGAAGGACATTTCATACTCATTAAAGAGGAAAAATCCATCGGGATGATGTCTCAATTCTAAACACCTATGCCCCAAATGCAAGGTCACCAACATTTGTAAAAGAAACATTACTGAAGGTTAAATCACACATAGAACTTTTATTGCTTCTCTGTCCATATTCATTCATGCCATGAATAGTTTTCTTTACCTGTTCGTTTTTTTCTTGGCTTTCTTGGCATTATTTAAAGGATTTGTTGATTTTCTCTAATTTTTTGGTTGTCTTTTCTTTAAGGGAGTTTGTCATTTCCTCTTTAAGGACATCTATCATCTTCATAAAGTTGTTTTTAAGGTCATTTTCTTGTGCTTTGGCTTCATTGGAATATTCAGATCTTGCTGTAGTAGGATAACTGGGCCCTGGTGGTACCCTATTGCCTTGGCTGTTATTGATTATATTTTTACACTGGTGTTTAGGTATCTAGGTTTGGGATGATTAGTTCTAATCCCTGATTTCTGAGTTTGTCTTTGTTGAATGGATGTTTTATTCCTTTATTTCTGTTTTCTCTTTGGTTTTCTAGTCTTTGTGGCCTAGATTTCTGGTGGCTGGAGTGACCTCTGGTCTAGTTGGGAGTCTCTGTCTAATTTGGGAGTTGGCCTTTGGGTGGTCAGCTTGGCCTTTGTTGAAGTGGGGAGGGGGTTCCTTCGTTCTGTTGATTGGTGTGACCTGCACCTTTGCACCTGAAATCTGTTCAAACTGGTGTGGCTTGCATCCATTCTGACTGGTATGGCTTGGCTTGCTCCCGAGGGACAGAAGTGCACTGGGTTTGGAGGCAGGGTCCAGCAGTGGGACTGGTTATGCGCTGGGACAGCATGGGTTGTGGGAAGGGTCTTGCAATACAGAATCTAGAGAGTGGGACAGTTCTGTTGGCAGGCGGGTCACTCAGAGAACCATATATATATATGGTTATATATATATATCTTCATTATAAAAAAGGAATCCTGGCCAAGCATGGTGCCACACATCTTTAATCCTAGGACTTGGGAGGCAGAAGCAGGAAGATCTCTGTGAGTTTGAGGCCAGCCTGGTTTACAGAGCAAATTTCAGGATGCCAGGACTACATAATCTAGCTAAAAACACACAAAACAAACAAACAAAAAAGGAAGCCCAAATCTATTGATAGTTTGCAAACAACTTCCAGTGGTAATCAATTGGAAATTTTTAAACTTTGTTTTTAAAAATTCCTAAGACAAGATGTCATTATATAATTCGATCTGCCCTGGAATGCAGTGTTATTATGGAATATTATTTTAAGACATGTTACATCCATTTATGCTGTGGAATATTGGTTTAATGATGGAATGACCTGTTGCATTCTTTTATGTTGCATTTCTTTAACTTTGTGAAGCTGTGTTACTTTGATTGCCTAAAACACCTGATTGGTCTAATAAAGAGCTGAATGGCCAATAGCTAGGCAGGAGAGGGCTAGGTGGGACTGGCAGGCAGAGAGAATAAATGGAAGGAGAAGAAGAGAGGAACAAGAAAAGGAGGAGTGGAGGGCATTATGGGCCAGCCACCCAGCTACACAGCCAGCTATGAAGTAAAACGTAAAGAAAGGAATATAGAATAGAAAAAGGTAAAAACCCAGAGGCAAAAGGTTAATGGGATAATTTAAGAATAGCTGGCTATAAATAAGCCAAGCTAAGGCTGAGCATTCATAGGAAAGAATAAGTCTCTGAGTATTTATTTGGGAGCTAGGTGGTGGGCACCCTTAAAGCAAAGAGTAAAAATCCAACTACACAGTGTTGTCCTTGAGTTTTTTATTCTCTTGCCTTTCAAATGCTTGTTTTACAGGATTGTGCCACTTTGCTTGGCTTTGTGGTTGAATATGAAATGTCTGAACAGTTGGTCTCTTGCTGGTGGTGGTAGTTTGGAAAGCTGTGTAACTTTAAAGAAGGGAACAACACTGCCCTGTAAGCCTTGTGGTTTCATAGACCAGACTGATTTCCTGTTTTCTCTGAATGAGTGACTGGCTACCTCATGCTTCTGCCATCATGCCTTCACCTCCTTATTGGTAACTACATCCCATCTTAAACTGCAAGCAAAAATAAACCCCTTCTTCCTAACTTGCTTTATTTGTCAGGTATTTGATTGCAGCAATGAGAAAAATAATTAATACAACCGGTTAATTGGAGAGCTTTTTTACCTGGAGGGTGAAAAGAAAAGGGATGTGTTTGGTGCCATCTGAGTTGCCCACTTTTTTTGCCAGAGACTGTTCTAGAATATTATTTTAAGGTGTGTTACATTTGTTTATGCTCTGAAATATTTGTTAATGATGCAAAGATGTGTTGCATGTTTTTATGCAGTGTTTGTTTAACTCTGTGAAGCTGTGATACTTTGCCTGTCTAAAACACCTGGTGGTCTAATAAAGAGCAGAACAATTAATAGCAAGGCAAGAGAAAGGATAGGCAGGGCTGGCAGGCAGAGAGAATAAGTAGAAGGAGAAATCTGGGGGTGGGGAGAAAGAGCAAGAGAACAAGGAGAGGATGATGCTAAGGGCCAGCCACCTAGTCACACAGCCAGCCATGGAGTAAGAGTGAAAGTAAGATATACACAAGTAAGAGAAAGGTAAAAGTCCAGAGGCAAAAGACAGATAGGATAATTTAAAGTTAAGAAAAGCTGGCAAGAAACAAGCCAAGCTAAGGCCAGGCATTTATACTTAAAAACAAGCCTCTGTGTGTTTATTTGGGAGCTGGGTGGTAGGCCCCTCAAAAGAACAAAAACAACCAACTACAAGAGATGCTGGCTAGGTGGTGGTGGTGCACACCTTTAATCCCAGAACTCAGGAGGCAGAGGCAGACAGATCTCTGTGAGTTTGAGGCTAGCCTGGTCTACAAAGTGAGTTCCAGAACAGACTCCAAAGCTCCACAGAGAAACCCTGTCTCAACAAAACAAAACAACAAAGAGGAGATGCTGACACTATTCATTCATAGTACTTACATGTAAAATTTTACTTGTAGACAGTTTCCATGGTGTCTATATATGTATGTAATATATATGTATATGTTTTATATATAAAACATTTATCTAATATCTTATACCTTTACTATTAAAACTGGTTATAACTTTACAGGGACCAAGGACTTGATCTTCACTGTTTAAAGAAATGATTTTTATCTTGCTCTTACATGGAAGGTGAACATGTGTGTATGTAAGGTTGTTGATGATGTGCAAACACCAATAGACAGGTAGCAAAGATCAGATATAATTAGTTGATATAAGGAAGCATGCTCTATTTTTATTAGTTAATATAAGGAAGCATGCTCTACTTTTTAACAGAGAAAAGTGAACTTAATAAGATGCTATTTCCATCTACTAAATTGGCAAAGATTCAGAATTGTCAAACATCATGAAATATAATGCATAAGTCTTTCACTTTGTGAAATACAATAGTATCATTTATGCAACTTACTCTCAAACATTTCAGGGAAAAATTATGGCTGTGTCTACAAAGAAAGGAAAAATAAGGTAAATGCAATTACATGTTAACATTCAGAAAATCTGATAAGAAGTCTTGGAGAATTCTTTGAATTGTGTCTTTTCTATCACTATTAATTACAAAAGGATATATTCTTCAAAAAATAAAAAGAAAATATGGTAATAGAAATAGATACAGTGAAGTCAGTGGCCATGTCAGAGGAGCAGCAGGTGGCAATTGAAATTTGAGGTGTCAGCCCGCCAGGAGGAAAATCCTTGATAGGTGAATCTCAGACAGGCAAGGCCTTGAGACCACAGACTCCAGAATGTCTTTTGCTTCTGCTATGCCTTTACATGATTGCTTCTGCTGTCTTTCTCTGGTATCTGGCATGGTGTGCATTGGTGTGGTGAGATACCCACTGACTGTAATGTAGTGTATTTATCTTATGGAAACATCCTGTTCTACTGGGAATTTTTACTGGTGGATAATTATGAAGATGATTTCTTCCTAAGCTGTACTGTCTAATTGATAATAATAATGTTAGTAAATAGAGTTTTGATGATTAAAAATAAGTATAAGGAAGTGTTACACAGCTAGGACCTAAGAGTTTCACCTAAGGAGCTGCAGGGATCACAGTTCAGGTTAATGATTATGGAGAACAATTGAGTCCCAGGAGCCAGGCTGGTCTGAATTCTTTTAACTTTAATGTTGGGACACATATTCACAGGTTTCAGAGTGCATCATAGATGAAACAAACCTTTGAAAGTAACTTAAGGTTAAACTAAGATGTTTTTGTCAAATACCTTTGAGGTAAAAAACCCAAGAAGATAACCTAAAGTTTTAGAAAGGTACATAGTTGAGTGAGGAGCTCTTTAAGGTCAGGCAATAAGAACAAAGCAGCCCAATGTAGCTGAAGTTTTCTCCAGTGCTCGCCTGGCACCAAGGATATCACCAAGTGCTGTGGGTATTGCTCTGCATGCTATGAATGTGTTACTCTGGTTGGTTAATAAATAAAGTGCTGATTGGCTAGTAGCCAGGCAGGATATATAGGTGGGACAAAGAGAGAGGAGTATTCTGGGAACAGGAAGGCTGAGTCAGGAGTCGCCAGCCAGACACAGAGGAAGCAAGATGTGAAGGCAGCACTGGGAAAAGGTACTAAGCCACGTGGCGAAACATAAATAAGAATTGTGGGTTAATTTAAGATGTACACTCTAGCTAACAAGAAGTCTGAACCATCAGGCCATATAGTTTTAATTAATATAAGCCTCTGTGTGTTTATTTGGGTCTGAGTGGCTGTGGGCCCAGGCGAGACTGGAGAAAACTCCAGCTACAGCCCAATTATCATTAGTTGATGTGCCTTTCTTGCTAGGATTGGTGATGACCAAAGGTGATTATTAATTCCTTATACCCATTTCTGCCCTCAATCTCCTGATACAAGAAACAATTGGTGAGTGGGTATGTACACTGAAGAGTTAAAGTAGAGCTGACTGGTTCTTTTTCATATAAAACAGTTTAGATTTGTGATTCTTTCAAGATTTCTTATAAGATTATCTTTTAAGATACATAATAAAGAGACTGGTCCTGTCTTTGTAACTTCAAAACACATTCTGCCAGTAGAAGAATATCTAGCTTGCTTACACGGTTAATCTATAACAAGTTGCTTGGGTATGAATGTACGTTGGTTCTTGGGATAATTTTTTTTCACCTGTAATAGATAAAATGTTTAATAATATAAGGGATATGAAAAGCATGCTGTGTTTTACTTGTATTCATTGTAATCATTCACTTGAAAAACAGAATGTATCCACATTGTAATTTTTATATTTCCTGAAAGATTTTGCTGGAGTATATAAGCTGTCAGGGAAAGAATAAAGGTAGAGTTAAAATGAGTTTGAAGGAAAACTTGAAAAATGAGAGTGTTAGAAGGAATTAGAAAGAAAACATCAAGAATAAAGATAGAAGGAAAACATCAAGAATAAAGATAGAGTTAGAAGGAAAACATCAAGATGAGAGAATGAAATCACCAGGAAAATAAAGAATAGAGAATGCAACAGAAGAATAAAGAAACAGTCTGAAGGAAACCATCAAGAGAGTGTGTGTCCTTTTCCCTTACCCCCTCAGATAAAAAAGTCATAGTCTATGCCAACTCTGTGGATTCCCTTTGAGTTCTATGCTGCTGGGGGTTGTCCCCCCCCCCAGGCAGTGTTACACTGAGAACATAATTAAAATATGTGAGAAGGTACTATGAAAGAAATTCAATATTGATGTTGTAGCCAATCCTACATATTCTGAGTGAGAGAAGTTAATGAACCTTCATGAAAAACATTGTCTTGAGCAATGTACATTCCATGTTGTTTTGTATGGTTCAATTCTGAAAATTGTTCTTAATAATATAACAAGGTATACCAAAAACTTAATGTATCATATTTATTAAATCAAGCATTATCTATTTGTAAGGCTAAAAAGTAAGGATGCTAAATATCTTTTAGTAATCAGAGTCATACCTAAATTGATAGAGTTTTATGACTGGGTATATTAAGAAGTGATCAAGATATTATTGGACATATGTTAATGTATACTTACTTGATACCATGATCTAACTATTCTAGGTTCACTTAATTTTCATGTTTCCTTACACTGTCATTCATGAATAGTTTGACATGAGACATATTATGAGATACTGAAGTGTAAAGTTCAGGATATACAGCTATACAAATAATTAGATCTGGTTTTTAAAAATCTGTGGAAATATTGCTTCCCCACACTCATGTATATAAAAGCCTCAGTGGGTTAAAAAAGGTACATAGAATTAGGAAGGGTGGACGTAATATGGAGTGAGGCAGTAAGTACACTATATTTATGTACAAAATTCTAAAGTAATAATTTTTTTAAAAAAAATCTAAGGAATAAAGAATGAAAGGAAAATTGCCAAAAGGGTACTTAAGATTGTTTTTATATGTTCAGATGCCAGATGTATTTTATTTCTGTATTATTCTCTATTTTACAATTTTGGGTAATAATTATATGCTAAATTTATAATGAAAATGATAAAATGTTTAAAAGAAAAAGCCATAGCAGAAGTGATTTCAGCTCAACTCTATATATGGCTTCATTTAAAAATATCATAAAATTAAAAATATTGTTATAAGTATCATCAGGTTAATTAAGAAACATGCAAGTAGTGTTCATATTTAATTCAAATTGATTTCTTAGAACATAAAATTATTAGATTTTTATGGCAACATCAACATACATTATAAAATCTGTCAGAGGACAGTTGATGTCTGGAGAAAGCTTAAAGAGAGAAAGAATTTCCCTAACTATCTGCTTTGTACTGTAGCTCATGTGAATACTTAATTCGACAGTCTTGCTTCTGGTAAAAGAAGACAAAGTAAAGGTGACTCATCACGTAGTACTGAAAAATCATGTTCTTTGGAAGAGGATTTTAAAGAGGAGTACATTTTTTTAAAAGACATTTTAGTTAGCAATGTATGTTTTGCAGATTTTCATTTTATACAAAAATACACTTGTTATTAATACATTGGCTATTAGATGGGCATTAACATTAGACGTGAATTAGAATTTGTCAATGGTGCACCTGCAGTCGTGTTGACTTTTACAATAATGAAAATGTTGGAAAGACTATTCCAAGACCCTCAGACTTTGAGGCTGAGGCTGTGTGCAGCTGGAACAGAATTATGTGTCAGGAAACAGCAGGAAGGAGTGGCCGGAATCTCAAGGGAAGCTCTAAGAGCTTCCCTGCCCTTCCCATGTGGGAAAGTCAACCTGCTGGTCTTGAGGGTCAAGAGAAGTTCTAATAACTTCCTTGCCTTTCCCATGTGGGAAAGTCAACCTGCTGGACTTGAGGGTCAAGAAAAGTTCTAATAACTTCCCTGCCCTTCCCATGTGGGAAAGTCAACCTGCTGGACTTGAGGGTCCCTCGAGAGTGCTCACAGCTGCTTTGAACAAGATGTTACTGGCTGTCATGCTCTTTGCACAGTGTTCAACAACACCGTCTCCTGCACAAATTCTCAGGACATTTAGACTAACTTTTGTTGCATAAGATTAAAACTAAAGGTGGAGAAGTGTCAATAAATAGAAAAATCTAGAATGACTATAAGATTGAACTGATCTTTTAAAGTGAATGAATTTACAAGGCACACATATCTTCTTCCAAAGCTTCCTTCAAGTGAATCTTGAACCCAGCTGATTTTGCATGTATGGCACCTATATAACAAGCTGAGGAAGAAATATTAAAAATCTTAAAGGTAAAATAATTTATTTCAGAAATGGGAAGGAGAAAATAATCACTGAAGGTATAATAGACCCAAAGGAAGTAAACCCCGAAGAGGAGAGATGTCAGTGTCATTTTGAAGAGATTAAAATAAAAATCATGTGTAATTATCTTGTCAGTTCTCATCCTCTGAAATATTAAAAGCTTGATAGGTTTATGACAATATTTATATCACTTACAATGTATTTTTTAATTTTGGCTCATATACTTTAGTAAAAAAAATGATTTTTTCCTCTCAGTAGTTAAAAACCAACTTTATGTGCCAGCTCTAATGTGCCCTCAAGTATTTCACATTTAAGAGAAGAGAATGTGGAACCATCTTATGTTTAATATAACTAACCTTTTAAGATGAAGGCATAAAACTTGCTGTTTTTCCTTTTTCTTAGCAATTCACTTCTACAGGTTCATGAGAGTAAATTCTAGAAAATGTAAGAGACTGCAAAAACGATCCATTTCAGCATCTTTACCCTCCAGATGAAAAATTTAAGATACTGAAAGATCAAATTCCTACAGTCTTCTCTTTTAAAAATATACTAATTTAAATATAACTATATCATTTCCCCCATTTCGTTTCCTCCCTCTAATGCTTCCCATGCCCCCTCCCTCTAACCCCTCACGTCCCACTCCCTCCACCCTTTCAAAACCTTGGCCTCCTTTTCTTTGGTTATTATTGTTACAGACAAGCACATATATGTAAATGCATACATATATAAATACAAGCTGCTGAGTCTGTTTACTGTTGCTTGTATGTTTTTCAGGGTTGATGATTTGGTACTGGATTGTCTATGGATGGGGCTCTGTGAGATTTTTCCTTCCATATTGACATATCTATTGAATGCCTATTGGTATTGTCCTTTTTCAGGTCTTGTTCAGGCAGCCATCCTGCTGAGGTATCATGGATGTAGTTTTCCTGTCACTTCTAAGAGACAGACTTTCAGAGCAGACTTCTTGATCCTCTGGTTTTTACAATCTTTCTGTCCTCTGTTCTGTGATCTTTAAGTACAGGAATTGTGTTGTAGATATATCAGTTGAGGCTAAGCACTCCACAATTAGTTGATCATTGTGTTTGGACCATTTGTGGTTTTCTGTTATGGTATTTGCTGCAAAGAGAAATTTCTTTGATGAGGGGTGAGAGCTACATTTATATGTGGATATAAGGATAAGTTTTACTATTCTTTTGGATTAGAAAACTTTATTATAAAAAACTTGCAAATAAATAAAACTAGTACATACCAAAATTAAACAGATCCATACTCTAACCAACTCAATGAACTTCTATACAGTTAGAGCAAGAATTTAGAACAGAAACTGTGGGGCTTCACATTAAATTTTATACTTTCAGTATCAAATATATTTTATGAACTTATCCAGTGCCCAAACCAAAAATTCATGACAGATTAGCTTTACATATTCCTTCATAACTTGTGTCCATTATTGCATTAGAATGCAGTTAAGAATTATGCAGGTATAGCAAAGTGCTGGCAGTTGGTTCTCTTCTAAGATACATTTTCTTTATAAATCAGGTACTTGGCTACACTTCAAGTACCAGGCATGATTTCTCTCTTTCTGAGTAGGCCTGAAATCCAAACAGATAGCTGTTGGTTACTGCCAAGATATGAGTGCCACTATTGCACCTTTTGGGATATGACCATGCTGGTCATTGCTATGATTCATAGGCATCACAGCTCAGTAGTACTATTGATTTCAACCCTTGTACCTCCCCTTGCTCAGCATCTTCTAATATTATGAAAGCTAGACCTCAGGGAGGAGACTTTTAGGGAAGATCTAAGCCTTGTGTCTTAAGTGTGTGAATTCTTCAGGAATATGGACTTACTTAATCTCTGGCCTGAAACCAAGGGCAATGGCAATAGCTTATATTGTTTTGGAAATCTCTTGGACTAACTTGATCAACAACATGAAAGGATATTTCTCATGACTGGTACTGGGGTTTTTATTATATAGTCTATGTCTCTTGGTGGGAAACATTGTCAGACCAAGTTGCATAACTTCATTTAACATTATATATATATAATATTTATGTAAAACATATAAAATAAATATGTATCCACAGTCTTATAATTTTAGGTAACTATGAAATCATACTAATTTTCATTTACAGTCTTCTCTTAACTACAATGGGATGTCTTCAAGAACAGTCAAGTCTTCATGTGAAGGGATTCACATCACCTCTGTTATGCACTTTCTTACCACAGTTTCTCTTTTTTGAGAAAACGGATTCTGTCCTGGAAACAGATACTGGAGATTAGGAAAAAAGTATGTGGCACCCATATGTTGTAGTTTTAAATGAGATACTTTTTGCATACTCCTCTTGGTATAAATATCAATAGCTCCTTACATGATCACAACTCTGCCCATCCTGATCTGGAATTGAGTGATGCATTTGACTGCACCATTCTGATAGGGTAGGTGGAGAGAAAGTAGAATAAGGTGGGATGGATGTTCGTTTTTCTTACATTCTTTCAGCTAAGCCAGAAGACTTATTAGAATTGTATAAAATTAGAGCTGAAATACTTTATCTCTTTAATTTTGTATCCCTTGGACAATATGTATTCACTTGACAGACGGGTGAATCATTTTCGGGCATCATTTACATTGATGTTGTTCAAGGACACTAACTGGACAGACATGTGCTGTGTAACTCAATACAATTTCCTGTTTTGTCACCTCTTATCTTCCCCTATAAAAACACAAGACTTGGAAATAAACTGAGGAATGAAGAAGGAAAAATACCATGAAATGGCTTTCAGGAAAGTTCTAACTGTGTTAGAAAGGTCACAGACATGCCAATTATTGGCAAATATGTCTTAATTCCAACACCTATAATTTGAGTAAAATTGCTCTTTAAAAGACACTTATGTAGTTATAACATTAAGTAACAGTAAAATCAACAATGGACTTTTTAAGGAAAAGCTTAAGTTTATAAAGTTTTCATCTTGGAATTTCAGTAGTATTTTGAACAGATCCCATCTTATGTAATTGGTATGCCAAATGTTTGTATTTTCCAGATGTGATCATTTGCAATAGTAGGCATTAACTTGAGGTTTCATGGTGGTCATGGAAATGAGTCATAGCTTCTGAGTTGATTAAACTTAAGCTTGCATTTTGACAGACAAATGGATATAAATTCACCCTATGTGAATAGAGTGAAGTCCTCATGTTACTGAAGTGAAAAGAATGTACTTAAAGAAAATCTTTCTAATTTACACACATCACATTTTATACATACTTAATATATGCCCCAAATCCACCAATCCTGGAAGAAGAAGAAGAACAACAAAATGCATGTAACTTACACATTGTCAGAATATATCTGGACTAATCAGTCAATCCCATTGTCTTCTTCTACCCAAACCCACTGTTATTGGAGGAATTATAATGAACTGGCCACTGTTTCCTGAATAAGATAATTATGGAAAAATTAAGTTGGTTGTTACTTGTGTCTCCCCTGGGAATAATAGCTTTAGTTCCCAACTAAAGTGAATTAGTACTGGGCACCATGTCTTACTGTTACATATGGGTGAGGGAATGAGGGAAGTGGAAAGCATTGCCTTTCATAAAATCATAAAAGTAAAACATTACAATATGTTAAAAAAGGAGTTGTTTGAAAGGGAAACCAGCAGCAGCTGCAGAAACTTCCTGTTCACCAAAGCTGACAATCGGTAAGAGATATTGGCGTCAGTAGGTACAATGATTTCTTCTACTGAGTGATGAATCTGTTCTCCCCACTAGGAAGGCTTATACCAAGGTGTTTGAGGGTGAGGGGAGTGGGGAAGACAAAGGCACTCATCCTGAATCTATTAGCTATGATGAACAGGTACTAAGGAGCAGACACTGCCACACAACATAAATTACAATCTAAATGAGATATTCGTATTTACATAAGCAGTTCCTCAGGCACTCTAAGCTAAGTTCATGGGAAGAAAGTCTTCGAAATGCCACTCATACCACCAGGGATAATTGCAGGACTAGACACATCCATGTCATTGCTGGGGAACTGTGCGATAGGGTTTTAATTTCAGTTTGACTTACATGCTGCTGTCATATCATGGGGACTGCAGTTGCAGTTTTGCAGCATGGTTTTTCTTGGCTTATTTTAGAACCACAGAAAGAGTAAGCTTGCAAATCTTTTAATAAGGCAATTACATTCAGACAAAGATTAGATCTCAGAAGCACAATAGGTTTTTGCTATAGTATTCAGTATCTTTTTGATACTCCACTGTCACTAGACAAAGCTGTGAATAGTTATGTGACAAGTCTATTCAGAAGACAACAATGAGGGTCTCCTTAATTGTGTTCACTTGTGTGCCACACAAACCCTCACTTAATTTTTTTGCCTGTTTTGAAAAATCAAAAAGAAAATACCATTTAGAGTCACAAAAAACAGTGTTGAATCTATCTTTGAAATCTGCATTTTGTATCTGTAAAATGAAATGTTGAGATATTCAATCATTTAATTTTTTTATTTGGTAAAAATATCTTGTGATTCATAATGTCAGTCTTAATATATAAATGAATTACTTGGTATGAACAAGAACAAATTTCATAAGAATCTAAACTTGCTTTAAAGAATCTGCCTTGGGTGAGGGGTCTTGAGTTTGGAAAACTCACATGTTGACTTCTAATGTTACCAATCAAAAGGAACTGGGCAATTAGTTGTCTTCTATTTTTCAACTTAAATTTTCTTAAAATGGTTACAATAGAAATATAAGAGTATGGTCAATTTTAGAAAGTCTAATTTTACATTAATATGTTAGCTTTTGGAGAAAGAAAATCATGTTCTTTTGATTTAGCATTTTGTTAGTTTAATAAATTAATATTCATGAGTTAATTCTTAGAAATCAAGTACAGTGGCACTAAGACATAAGTTACTGCATTTGAAATGAATGTGCCTACAGGGAAAATCATACTTCACGAGTAATCCAAGTAGGCCAAATAAAGTCTGAGCTCTAATCTTTTTGTGTCGGAAGATTTCGGAATCAAATCTAGGGCTGTATACAGGTGAGGCAAGTCACCCAGCCTGGGTTCTACTCTTGATTTGCTAACGTTTTTTCACGGTAGTTTCATTTAATCTCTTGGCTTCTGTTACTTCATGATAAAAACAGAATAAATACCTGATGTGAGGATAAACTAGAAAACGGGAGAAAATTTCTAAATTTGTGAAAGCAGCCAACCAATTTTCTGTTCAAACACAGAAGCTCCAGGAAGTTTATAAGCAAATGTGGCAGAGTCATATACTAAATCATGGTAAGGGTAGGATGTCACTAAGACTTTATACCAATAGCCAACCCCAGAAAGCTTTGCGGCTGTAAATTGAATACATGGTCCTCAAAATAAACCTTTAAATTTTTATTTGTTTTGCCTGGATGTATGCCTGTGCACCCCTAGTATGCATGGTGCCTGTGGAGGCCAGAAGAGGGTATTAGATTCTCTGGAAATGGAGAGTTCCAGATGGTTGTGAGTTGCCCTGTGGATGTGGGGAATCAAACCCAGGTCCTTTGGAAGAGCAGCAAGTGTTCTTAACTGCTGAACTGTCTCTCCAGCCTGTGAATTTACAAAGTTCTAATGAGTCAGTAAGTTTGTCAAAATTACACAAGAGACGCTTTGTTTTGAGAACTTCAGCTTACAGTTCCCCCATTAGCCATCACATTTTGTGCACAGAGAAGCCAAATAGTTTGTGTTGTAGTTCCAGAGAGTGTAATTCCTAGCATCTGATAGAGATGAAGCTGACTAGGCAGGGCAACAGTCTTCAGGAGTGTGAAGTGGTTGTTAAAGCTATTAAGAAAGCAGCCTCTGGATTGTACTGACATTCTTTTTTTTTTTTCTTTCATTTTTCTTTATTAAGAAATTTTCCACTCACTCCAGATACTATCCACAGATTCCCCCCTCCTCCCTCCTCCCACTCCCCAGCCTTCTTTCCCAAGCCACCTCGCATCCCCACATCCCCCAAATCGAGGTCTCCTGTGAGGAGTCAGCAGAGCCCAGCATACTGAGCCTAGGCAGGTCCAAGCCCCTTCCCACTGCACCAAGGCTGTGCAAGGTGTCACACCACAGGCACTGGGTTCCAGAAGCCTGCCCATAGACCAGGGACAGATCCTGATCCCCCTGCCTGGGTGCCCCCCAAACAGTTCGAGCCAAACAAACATAATATGTACTCACTCATAAGTGGATACCAAATGTGAGGGAAGGGATGGCTAGACTGCAACCCACAGCTCCAGAGAGGCTAGCTGACAGGGAAAGACCCTAGGAGGGACACATGGATGACCCTGTGAAGGAGAAGTGGATGAGATCTACATGAGTGGACTGGGTGTGTGTGGGGGTGGCAGAGGGCGAGGAGTGGGGGATGAGAACATAGGGAAATGGGAGGGTCAAGCTGGAACAGGGACAGAGTGGGAGGGCAGGGAGTAAGATACCATGATATATGAGGACATTATGGGAATAGGAAGAGGCAGGGTGCTGGGGAGGCTCTCAAGAATCCACAAGGTTGACCCCACCTTGGTCTGCTGGCAGTGGTCCAGAGGGTGCCTGGACTGGCAAATAACCTAGCTGTCATCACAGGGCCTTTGTCCAGTGACTGATGGAGGCAGATACAGAGATCCACGGCCAGGCACCAGGCTGAGCTCTAGGAATCCAATTGATGAGAGAGAGGAGAGATATTGCAGGTGAGGGACATCGAGATCATGATGGGAGGATGTGCAGAGATGACCATCCACACTAGTGGAAGCCCATGAACTGTGGACTGGTGGCTGTGGAGCCCCCATGTACTGACATTCTTAGTGATCATATCCGGCCTTTTTTTTCTATCCTCTGTATTGATATGCCATATACATGTAGCATATAATAGAAGTGTTATCATCAAAGATAAGACAACCAAGAGCATAGTATGTCTTCAAGAAATAACTAGCAGATGAAGAAAACGTATTTTCACCACTAACGAAAGTCATCCTCTTTAACCACACTGACTATGTTTCCAGAGTGTCTAGAGTCATTTGTATCCTATGAAATATTTTATTTGATATTTTGGACTTTTGAAATAATTTATTATTGCCTTTATTTTTCTTCTGGATAGTTTGATTTAATAGCCATAACCACATGTAGAGTGACTAGTTCTAATTTTAGGAAAGACTGGATTTTTCTTAATCAATTTTTAATTGAAAATAGGTTCTTCTCTCATACAATACATTCTGACTACAGCTTCCCCTCCCTCCCAGCAATCCTCCTCCACCCTTCTCACCCAGATCCACTCTTCCTCCCTTTCCTCTTTAGAAAATAGTAGGCCTCCAAGAGAAGATCTCAAATAGGACAAAACAAAGTACAATAAAACAAAACAACAGCCTTCGTATTGAGGCTGGACAATGCAACTCAACAGGGGGAAAGAGTCCGAAGATCAGGCAAAAGAGTCAGAGATACCCCTACTTTCACTGGTAGGGGTCCCACAAAAACACCAAGGTAACAGCCATAACATGTAAGGAGAGGATCTGGTTCAGACCCATGCAGGCCCCATGCTTGTTCAGTTTCTATGAGCTCATGTGAGCCCTGCTTGGTTGATTTGGTGGGCCATGTCCTCCTGATATCCTCCATCCCTCTGCCTCCTACAATCTTTCCTACCTCTCTTCCACAGGGTTCCTCAATCTCCAAGGGGAGGGAACCACTGGAGATCCCCAATTTAGACTCTCTGTACAATGTCTGGCTGTGGGTCTCTGGACCCATTTCCATCTACTGCTGGAGGAAGCCTCTCTGATGATGACTGGACAAGGCATTGATCTATCAGTATAGCAGAATATCATTAGAAATAATTTTCACTTTTTTTTCTCAAATCCTGTTTAGTTTACCCTAGATCTCTGGGTTATCCAGTCTCCAATTCCTGGCCATTAAGACAATGTCTGGTATGGGCTTCCTCTCAAGTTAAATATTGGTTGGCCACTCCCACATGTTCTGTGACACCATTGCCCCAGCACATTTTTTAGGCAGGACAGATTGTAGGCCATCAGTCTTGTGGATACTAACTGTATGTAAATGATAATCAAGCTACAATCCACAGACCCAGAAAGGTTAGGTAAAGAGGAGGGCTCTAGGGGTGACCAGTTGACCTTCCTGGGAAGAAGAAACAATAAATTTTGGGGGTGGACTGGGGGTGGAGGTGGTGTGAGCCAGAGAGATCAGGTGATTGAGAGGTGGAGGGAGAATGCGCTAGGAGGGACTGCTGGGATTGGGAAGCTGTGTGTGTGGGGTGTGTGTGTGTGTGTGTGTGTGTGTGTGTGTGTGTGTGTGTGTTTGTGTGAACCTAGTGCAGTGGAAACTTCCTAAAATCTATGAGGGTGACTCCTAGTGAAGACCCTGGAGTATAGGGTGGCTGAACTGGCTATCTTTTGTAACCAGGCAAGACTTCCAAGGCTTCCAGTGGTAGGACTGGATTGCATTTGGTGAGTTGCTGCCTGAGGGAGTCTCTTGAAGATCCCTAAACAACCCAGGCTGATGCTGTAATAAAAGAAGGCCACTTTCTGAAAACTGACAGTGGGGTCCTATTGCCAAGGACAACATCTACACAGCTCATTGAATGTAGAGAGGTTGAGCTGGTGCCTTCATGAAGACTTCACGCCTATGTTCTAGTCTCTTTAGCACAGGAAGATACTTGGCAGGCTATGGAAAGAAATATTGCATTTTAATGTTCAAATTATTGTAACTATTATTTGTGGATAATAATTTGATTTGCCTTATTATCTTTGTATTACAACAACTTCCAGTTTGGAGAAATGAATGGAAAATCACATTTGGGAAGAAATCAGATTAACAATATAATATCATTTTAAGTTCTCTTGTAACAGCATTGTTCTTTCCCTGTATGGCAAATATTATTAGTATGGTGGTACAATCAAGATGCCATAATTGACTTTATAATTGATTTTATAAATTTTATAGACATAATAAAATCTTATTTCTTAAAAGACAAATAAAAATTATTATTGTATGCATGTGTGTGCATGTAGGGGGCTTGGTTAAAGGGGGGCCATGAGTGCCACAGAGTGTGTGAAGATCAATGTGTGAAGGTCAAAGGACAACTTTGTGGAATTGGTCCTCTTCTTCCATGTTTATTTGGGTTCCAAGGATTGAATTCAGGCCCACAGGCTAGTACCCTTACTCACTGAGGTCACCTTGCCAGTCCCAAAGTCTCATGTTTTAATTTTCATATCAGGAAAGAAAAAGGAATTCCATAAAATTCCTTTTGTAATATAGGCCATCTAGTTCTCCCTGGCAAAACTGAGTATTATTTAGTATTTCTTTTATCTTGACTAAAAAATGTACCATAGGATACTCGGAAGACCTGTTTCATCAGGACAAACAGACTCAGTGCTAAGTTTACAAGCCTTTTTTTCTGAACATCATTTTGTCTTTCTGTTCTATTTTTGAACATCAATCCTTTTTATAAGGTGAGCCTTCCTCCCTCCCTCCCTCCCTTCCTCCCTCCCTCCCTCCCTCTCTTCCTCCCTCCCCCTCCCTTCCTCCTTCCCTCCCTGCCTCTCTCTCTCCCCCTCCCTCCTTTTCTTTTTTTCATTGTTTTATAGTTCCTTGTTTAGTACCTACACCCCAGAGAGGTCTTGCTTTGTCTATAGGTTTTGTTTGATTTTGCTAACAACAACAACAACAACAACAACAACAACAACAGCAACATGAATGTTATTGCTCTTAGAGACTGATGGTTTTCTGTAATTTGGATAGTAAGAGTCAACCCCAAATCATGGCCATCCCTAACAAGAGCTAATAGAATCAGTTACTCCAAGGTAAACAGAAATATGAGTATTCCACAGGGCTTCTGAGAAACTGTTATTTTTTGTATCTTAACTTTAAAAATTTTAAAGGCTACAAAGGAATCCAACTAATTTGACCAAGTTAAGGCTTTTCCCCTTTTCTTAGTAGATTTTAGAACACAGGATATCCCCCCAAATGGAGTTTGCTTTGGAAGATTTAAAAATAAGTCTTTGTCAATCTAAAAACTGGATTAATTTTCTAAATGAAACTAAATACCGAGAGAAACTTAATGAATATTTTGAATTATTTTTAAACATAAAGACTAGGTTCCAGTGAAGTAGGAGTGCAGGGTATGCAAACAAGATTCATGAGAAGACACAACCATCCTCATTTGTAGTTTATAATACAATTCTCATTAATACTTAAATCAGAATTATTACTCTCATTAGGAAGATAAACTAAGGAAAATTCCAAATACCTCAGACAATTAAAAAAAATTCTAAGCACAAAAGGGTATATGAAATGTGTTACAAAGGAATGAGAGCTAATAGAAATGATAATATGATGCCAAAGGTGTTGGGGTACTCACTTTTCAGGAAGGGTGGAAGATGATTGTCATCCATCTTTTCTGAAGCTCAAGAGGTAGTGTCTTCAGAAGTTGACGCATGGAGGATGGACAGAGGCGTCTGTCTGCTGTCTTTTCTAATTGATGGAATGACCTGCCTTAGCATTTGCTTGTTTAATTCTTTGTCTCCTTATTCTTCACTGAGGAAAGACCCCATAACCAGCTCTGAATTTTCATTGTCAATTAAAAAAAAATCCCTTGTAGTAGTGTGTCATGTTTCCTTTTAGTAGAGACGACCTATACAGTTCTTTGCATCTTTTCATTGGATGCTCAGGAATTATTTTATAAGGGATATTTGATGTTTTCCAAGTGGGATAGATTTAAAAGAACAAATACATGGTAATATCTTTGGCCAAGGGAGACAAAGGTTATTGTCAATTGTGGAAATTAATTTCTACTGATATTTGTTTATCTAATCAGCAATCTAGAGAATTGAAGATTCATTATAGGCACAAAGAAAAATCTGTACAGTAGCTCAGATATTCTAAGTAGATTAAAATACTCCTTCAGTAAAGTAAGTTTCACAACCACTATGTGATTTAGCAGGAAGGTCCTAAGTAGGAATAATTATTTGCAATGGAATTTCTTCTACTGCCAAGGTGGTGGCTTTTTAACAATGGGAAATTTCAAAACAGTGGGGAAACATATAAATGTAGCATTTTACAGCATATTCATATCTTCCTATTGGAGGTCTACCTATCAAACCTATGCATAAGGTTTCAAGTGACCCATCTAGCAAAGGGATATAACTTTAAATCCTGTTCTGCAAGCTTTGTTTTGTTGCTTTGTTTTTGTGAATTTAAAACATTTTTCTGGAACTACCCAGGCCCAGAACCAGGTTTAAGTGTTGGCCAACTCCAACAACCACCCCATCTGTGATCTGCTGGAGCACAGGTGTGTGTGTGTGTGGGGGGCAGTACTATAGTATAGCAGAGACCAGGGGGCCTTGAACCAAACCAATGATTCTTTGAGATGAACGTCTGCATGTACAGATATATGGATAAAGGGGTTTACTGTATGGCTCACTGTGTCACACTGCAGCTTCCATGATAAGATTTTCCCTTTCTTCCTTTTTTGTTTTTCTTTTTTCCTGAAATTTTATTTTATTTTAATTTTTAAGTAAGGGATGGGAGGTTGCAAAGGCAGAGAGGGTGGCTGTGAGGGGATGGAAGATGGATGGGATAGGGATACACGAAAAAAACATTCTGCTGGAAGTAGAAAGTTAGATTTTCTGTCTTTGTTAGTGTATTTAATCTTAACCTAAGGACTTTATAATAGCTTTTAATTATAGTGAACTTGATCATATATACATTTCTTGTAAGTTTTCTCTTTCACAAGCCTTCCTATTACACACTTTAGCTTTCTTGTCTTGTCCTTATCTGTTTGTTTCTATTTCAGAGTAATTCTTTACTTTAAAAAAATATTTTCTTGGGAGCTGGAGAGATGGTTCATGGATTAAGAGCACTTGGCTGCTATTCCAAAGGAGCCGGGTTCAATTCTCAGCACCACATGGCAGCTCACGATTATCAGTAAGCTCCAGTTCCAGGATCCACCATCCTTACATAGAAATACATGCAGGCAAAACACCAATGCACTTAAAAATAAAATGAAAAAAAATTGAAAAATTTCTTTTCTGTGTATGAGTGTTTTGCCTGCATGTGGGGTGCCCACAGAGGATAGGCCAAGGCATCAGATCCCCTCGAAATGAAATTATAGTTGGCTCTGAGTGCTAGAATTTGAACACAGGTCCTCTGGAAGAACATCACGTGCTTTTGATGCTCTGAGACATCTCTCCACTTTTTTATTCTTTTAAATTCTATAATTTTATGAAAAAATTAATTTATAGTCTAAAGTCTTTCCTTATCAAAAATTCCTTTTACTTTAACCCTTTTTTCAAGAAAATACAGTCCATATTTGCACCTTTTTATATCTCTTCCTTTTTAAAAAATTATTATTATTTATGTATATTATATATGTAAATATATATAATATCTTTCTTATATTTGATGGTTCCATTTGTATATCTTTCTGGCTTTGCCAGTAAGGTTTCTTCTCACCTAGGGATGGGGTATGTTGTCTTGGGGTGCCCCATGAACAATTCCACATCCTGGGAAGTTCTGACATCACTGTGTTGGGCTGGAGGGAACTAGTGTCTCTGAAGTTAAGTATCCCTATGATCAAGCACTCATAGAATCTCGAACTAACAGAGGGAAGGTTCAAATAAGCAGGAGAATACACTTGACCAGGAATGAGCTATTCAAGGAGCAGCAGAAGTGAAAGATGGAGTGCTAGTGATCAAATGCCCTGGCCAAATACTCCGGAAACAAGCAAATGATTGGAAGCAGATAAAGACACCTAACAAAAAGCTCAGAATAAACAAATAGATCATTGGACAGAAATAACTCACCAGCATCCATCTGATGAGGCAATGAAAACCATGGGGCACAACAGTCCCATAATAATATGGGTGACAGTAGATTGTCCTCTAGTGCCCCATGTTGGGCCACCAAAATTGGTGATACAAAACAGTTTTTCCTTGAAAATGAATAGGAGAGTTTACTTTAACTCAAATATATGTGATCATGACCCAGGACAGGTTGCCCCAAATAACATATTTTAATGTGGAAGTGGTTACAGAATGAAAATGTCCTCTTGAGACATCTCCGAAATATCCTGGAGGGGATATCCAATAGCCAGGTTATGGCAAAACAGAAAAAACTCTGCTATACTTTGCAGATGCTCTCTGATGACATTCTTAACTTTTGGGTTGGTGGAAGGTAGTGGTTTGCTAATAACACATTCCAAAATTTTAGCAGACAGCTGGCATGACCTTAGATCATACATAGAGGTAGGACAATGAACAATTTTAAGCAGACTAAAGGTTGTCCAAGGTTTTTATTTTTTATTTTTATCTATCTATCTATCTATCTATCTATCTATCTATCTATCTATCATTTATTTATTTATTTATTTATTTATTTATTTATTTATTTATTTATTTATTTAATTTTATTTGTTTTTTTGAGACAGTGTTTCTCTGTGTAGCCCTAGCCATCCTGGAACTCACTCTATAGATCAGGCTGACCTTGAACTCAGAGGTCTGCCTGTCTGCCTACCAATTGCTAGAATTAAAGGTGTACTCTGGCCAAAGATAATTCATCTCTGGATCTACAACATTCTAATTCTCCATAGTCACAAAGTTCTGATCAATCAACCTTGTAGCATCTTTAACATACATGTAGATTATTTTTGTTGTTTATAGAGTGAATGTGATAAGAAAGAAATAAAGTTTTTCTCTTTAGCTAGGCTGCTTTCATAAGTATTAATTGCGGAGCTTAGTTGACCTGGTAGTATTGAGCTTTGAGAATGCTACAGTAGTCTGTGCTTCTTTGTGCTTCCTGGTAGCTCATCAAGCAATGAGCTCTGGCCAGTAGCAGTCAAATTACAATACTGTACTGTGTTTCCAAGAATTAGAAAGAAAGCACTGCAACTTTTTAATTATTAATGAGCAAATTAATATTCATAATCTTGTTACAAGGACCCAAAACACTGTTAGATTCTTTTAAAGTTATTTTCTTCTGCAGTAAAGCAATTAGATTACACAAAAGTAGTTTCATACAAGGTCCAAGTTTATCTTGATAGTTTCCTCCATACAGATTTGTGATGCACATTAAAACTCCACAAAATGCCTGATATTTACCATACAAAATCTTAATGCATGTTTTCAGCACTAGGTTCCACTTCTACAGAGTCTAATGAATAAATAAATTCTTTATTGACTTTGGCTCAAATGGCAAGGCTATGTGACCTGGGGAATAACCAAACGTTGGCAGAACAAAAGTGAAAAATCAATAGCGATTGATTATTTAAACTTGGAATTTCAGGGCTCTCAGAGAGGATTTATTCTAAGCCAAGGCCCAGTAGGAACACTCTTTGAATCTATCTGATTTGTAAACTGTCTCCAATACTTCATCCTACACAGTTAATTTGCAATGAGAATTGCTGTTTCAAGTGTGGGGGCCTAATTTGTTGATTAATTTTATATAGTTCTTGTGATTTATTTTCATTGGTATGTACATCAGTGTCTAGCCTGCTCCCACTAGTTTTATCTTCTGAGTTCTGGTTCTTCTCTTTAGAACTTGCTCCATTATTCCATTGTGATTTTTTTCTTTTTTTTAAATTAGGAGCAGCTAGAAAGCCCTTTAGGACTCCAGTAACTCTGTGGTGTGAGCATGTTAAATCTGTGGGGAGGGAACTGCCCAGCTGATTTCAGCCATTTAATTGAAAGCCAAGAGGGACTCAACTGAAAAGCAGTGAACCATGCCTTTTGTGTATTGCACCTGCCCTGGGGAGGGCATACCAAGAATCACAATACTCCCAGAAACGGAATAGTTAGCAGACGTTTAAAGCGATTAAAGGGGTGATTGCAAACTGGCACATTCTCTCTAAGAAATTATGTCTATGTAACACCACACATAGAACTTGGCAGGCCTTGGAAATCTGGCTAGACAGCCAAAGCTAGTAAGACTTGTGTTACTCAGGAATGTCTTTTACCAAGACATTGAGACCAGTTGATGAGTTATTAAATTTTCTGAAATGTTTAAATTTCCTTAAATTCTCCATAAACCCAGTAGATCCCAAGAATGTCCTCTTCCTCCTCCTCCTCCTCCTCCTCCTCCTCCTCCTCCTCCTCCTCCTCCCCTTCTTCCTCCTCCTCCTCATCACATTATCTCATGTTGGGGGATATATGGTATGTGAAGTGAGCAAAGGCTTACATGTGACATGGTGTATGTGTGGAGGTAAAAGGACAGCTTATTGGAGTAGCTTCTCCACTTTCACCTTTATGTGGTTCCTGGGGATTGATCTCAGGTCCCCCGAGGCTGCAACTGCAAATACCCTCACTTATTGAGCCATGTCACTCTCCCCTCAAACACCAGTTCTAAAAACTGGAGATGTTTGGTTTATAATACCATTAACCCACACTTGTAAATATTTTACTGTTAGCATGGACACAAAATGTTATGTATGAAAGAATTTGAAATTGAAAATGCCTAAATAAGTTGGCTAGATTCTTATATTCATGTTTATGCTCTTTTCCCCAAAGAGAATCTGTTTGTTAATATTATATTGAGTGACTTACATAATTGTAAAGTCTAATCATTCTTATGGACTTTATTTAGTATTTCCATTAAAAATGGTTCAACTAATTTATCCCACATTTTGTTGGCTCAGCAGAACCTGAGAACCTGAATTCAATCAACTTCATTTTAATTTAAAGTACTCACATGGTGGATGGAGAGAACTGATTCAGCAAGATGTCCTCGGACATTCACACACGCACCAAGGCATGTGCACTGGCACAAAAACACTAAACAAATGTTTTTTTTTTTTAAAGATATTTTATCAAGACAAATGATAGCTAAGCTATGTGCTGGCCCTCAAAGAATAACTTATAAAAGAAAATAGCTCACAAACTACAAGAATAATTCATGCATAGATGGTACTAGACTTACAATTATTATAAGAGCATAGAGGTCTGTAGAGTTTTAGCACATTTTTATGTGACCTTGTAAATTAATTATAAAAGTCAATTAGAAGCTGATTAATCACTTTACAAATAGCCTATTGAGGTAAGTAGATTATATTATGCTACATGTGTAATTAACCTTTAATAAATCTAGACTAATATTAATAGGGGAAATGGTTCTCAGAATTCAAGCTTCTCCCTGGTATTTTTTGAGTATGTTACCCAACATCATTAATGAAATAATTTAATTGAGTTTTCTTCCATTTATCTTCCCTATAATCCCTTTCATAAAATTTGTGGGTTATTTTTGCCCTCACATTTCTGTGCCCTTGACCATACTCCCCTGTTAATTCTTTCCCCCACTTAAAAATTCCAAAATGTTTCAAATGCTATCTCTCTAGGAAAAATCTTCTAAATTCTACCAAATAAGGTAAAAACATCCTTTGTTTTCTGCCACCATTATGGTGTTTACCCAACACTGCTGCCATCACTCACTGCTCCCATAAATAATTCTTGTGACTCGACACAGTAGAATTAATTCTTACAATTTTAGATCTTAGCATGTAGTACTCTTTCAAGAAATATTTTCTCATTTGATATATACAGATGAATGAATGATACTTAATTGGGCTAGAAGGAACAACCTGAATATGATATAAGCAAAAACTGAACAAGAGGTTTTATCTATTTCATCTATGTTTTTGGAGACAGAGTCTTATGTATCCTATAAGGGCTGGCTTCAAACTCACCTGGTTTGTGCTAGGGAACTATCACAGGGCTTTGTGTATGCTGGCAAATGCTCTACCAACTGAGCTATGTTTTTATCCTGAAAATGGAGGCTAGGAATATGAACTTTTTACTGACACAAATGAGCTATTACCGAAACAACCACCATTCTCTAATGTTTTAGAATTAAAAATATTGGGTAATGGTAAGCCCAACTTACCATATGAGGTAAGTTGGACACAAGTGTGAAGAAATAAATTTTTTCTTTGCATAGAGAGTTTTGATAGGAGAATGGAAAACAAGCCTTAACCTGCTCAAGTTCTGTGTGCATCATGCTGTTGAAGTTCATGTGTTTTGTCATGCTCAGAGCCTTTAAACAAATAATAAACATGTTTAAAATAGTAGAACTCACATTTCTTTTTTTTTTTGAACTCACATTTCTTGAAAAATAATAATTATTTACCATATCCATGCATCTTGATAATTGCAATAAAGCCAAGAGATTTTTTGGATGTCCATAAATTATTAATCTTTTTAGTGTAACACTAAGTGGACTAAAACATTTGATTTTTCTTTCATTGCGAAATTGTTGGCAGCCTGTTCGTTCTATACTCATTATTTGAAAGTAAAAACATAGGGGCTGGAGAGATGGCTCAGTGGTTAAGGGCATTTGTTCTTGCAGAGGACCTAGGCTCCATTCCCAGAACCCATGGCTCACAGCTATCCAGAACTCCAGTTCCAGGAGATTCAATGCCCTCTTCTGATCTCTGTGGGCACCAGGCACAGATGTGCTGCACAGACATACATGTGAGCAAAACACTCATGCACATAAAATAAAAGAAATATGTTTAAAATAGAAAATCAAAACAGAGAAAATAAACATATAAGTGCACCTACACACGGTGTGATTTGGGATGATGCACACATTCATGGAACAAATAGTGAGACTGAAAATTACTGATCTGAGCTTATTTGTCCTTCGGCTGCTGTTTACTTCCTTGACTGGAAGGGATTTTTTTCCAGAGTTGGTAGAGTCATTCTGACTATTCACACATTTCAATTTTGAGCATTAAGCTTTTAATCAGTATTCTAACGGGTTAGTATTTTCACAGAACACAGTTCTCGGTAAATTTCACAGAATGAAGCTTCTCAATGAATATTTGAAAAATACAGCCTTACTGAAAAGTCTCGACAGGATAGTGATAAATTTGCTGCTACTCATGTTGTCTATTAGGCATCGCCGGCTTCCAGATCAAGTTTTCTTCTGAAACATTCAAGTATATATTTATGATTCATTTGTATGTTTAAATACAATCAAATAATAAATTTCTTCAAGTATTCTGAAATAATAAGAGTTGCTCATGTGGTAACTGATTTCTAATGGAAAGATAAATGTAACTAAAAGAAATCACCTCAAGAACTTTTGAAAACTGACCTGTTTTTGAAGAAGTGTATAAAATTTTCAAGACTATTAATGATTATAGTAATTAAAATTGGGAGTTTATAATTCTAATGGTTAAACGGAATAGCAAGCAACAGGGACAAAATACAATAAAACATATGCCACTCAATAGGAAGCAACTGACGTACCAGGGGAAAGGAGTTTTAAGGACCTAGGCCTGGGACACAGGCTTGTAATCTCAGAAGTCCATTAAATGAAGGTAGGAGAGTCACAAGTTTAAGTCTTGCCTGGAATGGAGAGAGTTCAAGGTCAATTTGGGCCACTTAGAGAGACTCTGTCTCAAAGCAAAAATTGAAATGTCTGAGGATATAGCTCTGCACCTGAGCTCCTGGGTTTAAACTGCAGCATTTAAAAAATATTTTAGGGAACATTTCAAGAGATTATGCACACACACAAACATGTGAAGTTACATAGAGGATATTCATGAGTTATTTCTAGTTGACTCAAAATTTCAAACTCCCAAGAAAGTATCTATGTCTAAGAACTGTACTGAGGCAGCATGACCTGAAGACTTTAAAATCAGAAAGTCAAGACAAAAAGGAGCTACAACCTAGCACTGGAGGATGTAGTGCTGTTAATGGCTTAAGTTTTCTTTCAAATCTATAAACAGTTCTAGTATGTAAGGTTCTGATTTATCTGCTGACTACTGTGTTTTGTTTCCAGTTAATCTGACATAGAACTATGGAATATCGGAGGTTTTTCTTTTCAAGTAAAGCTAACAAATTAGTCCTTTAAAGGACACATTAAATATGCATTCTTTTACAATGTTTTAAAATTTGAAATGGAATCGCATCATTCTCAGGAAAGAAGAAGAGCTAGTGGGGTTGTACTGATCTCCATAGCCACTTTGGTGTCTAGCCATCTCTTTAGAAAAAGAGTGTGCAGGGAGATGGATATTTTACTAGAGACTATTACTAATAGGAAATGCAAAAAAAATAATTGAGATTAAACCTTATAGATAGATAGTCATCTACCTAACTGTTTATTATCTAATTCTATCAGACAGTAGAATTGGGTGTATAACAGTGGACTAAATAATCACTTTTTCATTTTCTTTTACTGTGAGGAAGCAGACAATAGCAACAGCAACAACATAATAATAAAAAGCAATTGTTATTACTATATTAATATAGAAAATATAATAATAATAATAATAATAATAATAATAATAATAATAATAATCTATACTTGTGAGAAAAAGCCTGCACAGTTGATAGGTCATTCTGTGGATACTGTTTTAGACAGTTGATAGGTAGTTTTGGGGTGCTATCTTAAGCAGTAGATAGGTAGTGCTAGGATGCCTTCTTATACAGAATGATTAGGAACAACATTTAAATGTGACCAAATATAAAGAAAGACCTGAATGAAGTGAGAGAGCACTTCTACCATGGTTCTACCATGGAGGAATAGATATGAAAACATTGCAGTCTTTGCAAGTGTGTAATTTTGCTCAGGTTCTACACAACTACACACACACACACACACACACACACACACACACACATATACACACAGTTTTTAATCTTGTGGAAAAAGTCACTTGATCACTTGGCTTGGTAAGTAGAGGTGTTATTTGTATGAAAGCCAAATACTGTTAGTTCAGTAAAAATGCTACCACTTGTTAGGCAAGAAAGCATTTCTGCAGCTCCTTTCCCTGAGCCTAAGTAATCTGGTTAGTTCATGGGGAAGAGAATTCTTGGATACTCCAGATTTGGAGACTTACGGAGTAGTGTGCACAGTACAACGTTTACCCGTGGGACTGCAAGCCTTGACTCTACTTCACAGGTAGTAATACCACAGCCCTTAGAACAAATCCCATCTGCTCTTTTGGTGAGGTGAATAAGTTTGGCTTTTACATTTTAAGTGTGCTTAAAACAAGCAAATGAACATTGTATGGAGTTAAAATTTTATAGTCCATGAATAAAGTTTTCCTGGAACACAGTCATATGTACTTTGTCCAAAAAAGCCTCATGTTATATAGCAACAGATCTGAAGAGTTTTAACACACCATGTGGCCTGCAAAGCTAAAAGCTTACTAGCTTCCAATTCTCAGAAAACTGATTATTGACCCCTATTCTGGATGCAAGTGCTTAACTTGCTTGACTTTATGTGCCTCTGACACATTTATTTTCTTTTGTTTCAGAACTCATTTACTATCATACTTAGGTGTTAGGAATCTAGACAAAGAGCCATTCTAGACCCCTTTTCCCACTAACGCTTCTCTATTCAATTTGTTAATAAGTAAGGTAGAGACTGTAGCCAAATGGTGTGAATCCAGTCTTTTCCTTCTTAAACCACCCTGTCTGAGAGGACTGATGTGAAAACAGACATGGCTAGACCACATATAAGTACAGAATGCTGATCATGGTCTGAAGCATCATGCTGAAGAAACCCATCATCTTGTCTATGAACAGATAGTCCAGGTAGACTCTCTGCTATGTTAGACTGAAAGAAATCAGGTGATTGTCTAACAACCTAGGAGGCTGAACCACAGCTTCTGTAGTAATTGGCCTTGGATAATCAGAACTTGATTCATCATTTTGTGTGATTTTTGTTTTTCCATATATGACAATCTAGAGAAAGTCAATGTACACTCATAGCCCAACCTAGTTTGCACACCTGCAGTTTCCTATGCCCAAAGCCCCCAGTCAATGACGTTCCTAAAAGGTTCTTTTTTTTCCTCTTGTAAAGCTTTCCCACACCTCCGCCAAGACACGAATGGCAGTAGGTGACTCAGTCACTATACCAAACTATGAATAAATAGCCTTTGCTCTTCTCAGATGGGTACTCTTGTATATTTCCAGGCACGCCAGAGCAAGGCACCTTCAGCTCCTGCCTCCACAGTGTAGAGCCTGCAAAGTGTGCCTTCCTGCTCTTCATCCTTCTTGTCTTTTATCTCCTTATGCTTTGCACCCAGCAGACAAGTGGTCACTTTGAAGTGATAAATTTGACCATATCAAGCCTGGGCAAGGGATTCAAACCATAACATTGCGCTTAGAAGAAAACATACATCCCCATCTCAGCTTACCCATCCTATGGGGTCCTTTCCAGACTACCTCTTAAGACTTCAGTTCTCCAGTCTTTCTCGTTCATTGGGGATGTCTTAAAATCACTTTCTACTGTGCCATTGCGTTATGGCTCAGACCCTGAAGTCAGTTCTGGAAAGAGAGAATTCCATGAGATCATTCCAAGCCACCCACCCCAAATCAGTTCATTCCACCCCAGTCATAATCCTCCCCTTATACTATTTTCCCACACTCACCAGTATCTTTATTCATTTTTGACTTATTTTCTATTTTCTTCCTGCTTGAAATATTCTGTTAGAGTAAAAACTCTGTCTGACATCTTGTCAGTAACAGTTACAATGGAAGATGATGTCATTTCCTCTATTTCTCTTTTCTTAGTTTTCAGTTTCTCACAAGCTCTGAAGAGGGAAAGAATGTTGTTGACAGGCTCTGCTCAGAATCCCCAGAAACATGTACTGGATTTCCCTTTTCTTGGAAGAATAGGGATACAGATCTTACTTAACTTTCCTGCTGCTCATCTCACTTTATTCCTTTAATCTCGAATAAATACAACTAGACAATTATACGAGAGGACATCTCTCATGACTTATTATTACAAACTTATTATTACAAATGATAGAATAAACACTTAATTTGTGCAGGTTAGTTTTATGTCAACTCGACACAATTTAGAGTCATTTGGGGAGAGGAAACCTCAATTGAGAAAATGTCCCCACCAGATTGGCTTGTGGACAAGCCAGTAATCATCACTCTTCCACGACCCCTGTATTAGTTCCTGTCTTAAAGTTCCTGCTTTGACTTCCCTTGCTGATGCTACAAGCTGTAGATGAAATAAACTCTTTCCTCTCCAAGTTGCTTTTGGTCATGGTATTTTATCACAGCGACAGAAATCCCCACTATGACAGAAATTGGTACCAGGTCTGGGAGATTGCTGTTGTTGGTAGCACACAGGTCCTTGCACCCACAGACATTCAGGGAAACCAGGAGTTTTTAGCACACAGGATTGTCTTTCCAAGTGGGAAAGATGAAAAACCTGTTTTTCCATTCAGAAAGCTGGGAATTGGAGGTAATAAACAGCTTGGTGATCTGCCTTATCTGTTGGGCCAGGCCTTATCAAGCTCCTACAACCAGGACTGGAGGTGACTAGTAATCTAAGTGACCCTTACAGCCAAAGACTCCCCCAGGATCCTAGTAGTAGGACCAGAGGTGGCTAATAGCCCACATGACCTCTACATTATTTATATGACCAAGACCAGGCCAGATCCTACCCTAGGCTCTTAAGCTAATGCAAGTAGCTTATCTCCAGAACCCATCTTTTTGGGAGAAATGATAATGTACCCTTAGTCAAGTTTTGATGTAATTATGCTTCCTTGTGCACTGGGAATCGTATTACAGAAGACTTTTCTTTTTTTTTTTTTTTTTTTCAAATTGTACTGTGTTTTAAATATGTTGGCAATGAACCACCTGACACCAGACTCCCCAAGTCTGATCCAGGTTGAAGAAACCAATCTAAACTGAGTTTTCATTCTTACCTCCTCACAGTTTGCTTCCTTGTCTGGACACCTGAAAGGTCCCTCTCATGCTGTGACAGACCTCATCATGTGTTTTTGGAAGGATTGTGGTAGCATTTGGAACTTTGGGACAGAGAATCCATTAAGTGCTTAGAGTTCAGTGAGATGATCTGTTGGAGCTTTAATGATAAAATGCCAAGAGCAGTGCAGATGATGGCGGCCTGGTTTCTAAAATTTCAGAAGCAATGAATCTATCAGGGGTTTTCAAGTGATATTTTTGGATTAAGAACCACTAAAGTGAAATCTTAGCTTTCCTGGGACAATGGATGATGGTCAGCTGGAGTTGAGGAATCAGCTGTAATTAAGAGGAGACCAACATCGCTGAGGACAAATCTGAGAAATGTTTCTACAGGATCAACACACAGAAGCTGTCCTTTAGACAGGGACCTTTGCGATTGCAGCCAAACTTGGTAATATGTAAGAGTCTCCCAGATGGTACTGAATTTGAGGATGTGAAGGAGTCAGAGAGAGCAGAGAAGGTTTGGCACCATGAGAGGCCAATAAAGGCCACTGGTAAGGGTGTAGCCTCAGGATCAGGAAAATCTCCAAAATTGAATGGGTCGTGGAGAGAGGCTGAGGCTTGGACCAAGTAGCATGGTCAGAGTTCCTGAAGAGAGTGCAGGAGAGGCTACTGGTGAAGTATCCTGAGATGACCATCAAGGACAGCAGCAGGTGTGGAGTGGAGCTGGCCTGAGCCCAGGAGACAAGCTGCACATGCTTCAGGTGGTGGAGCTGGGGAACTACCACTGCCAAGGCCCTTCAGGGCCAGAGGATTGTCTGTGAATCTCGGCTGTTAAGTACTGAACTTTTAACACTGTTTACGTTTAGTTTTACTTTGATTATTCAGTGTCCTGGTTCTTCCTTCTTAAAATAAAGGACTTGATTTATTTTTGATTTTACAGGATCCTCCAATTAGGAGATTTTGGAATTTTACTGTGTGTGTGTGTGTGTGTGTGTGTGTGTGTGTGTGTGTGTGTGTACATGCTGAAAAAGAATCAGAAAAGTCCCATTCACACAGCAAGAAACAGCAAAATATCTGAGAATTAACCTAAGTGAGGGGATGAAGACTTTTACAACAAAAAATTCAAAACACTGAAGAAATTGATTATATTAGAAAATGGGGAAGATATCTCATGTTCATGGATTTGCAGAATTAATGTAAAGTTGGTGGTGTGTGTACGTGTACATATTTATGTGTATATATGCAGACAAGTGTCACCTGTACATGTGTACAAAATGCACATATGAGGGAAGAATATCATATTTAGTTTCTGAGTTTTGCTGTTTCAACTAGCTGGCTGAGACCCAGTTCTACCCATTCTCCTGCAAATGCACTACTTTATTCTTTATTACAGCTGAGTGAAGTGGCATTGTTTATGTGTATCTCCTCTGAAGAATCCATTTGCCTATTGATGAACACCTAGGCTGATTCCATATCTTGGCCATTGTGAACAGGGCAGCAATAAACATGAATGTGCAAGTGTCTCTGTGGTGTGCTGCCTTAGTGTCCTTTTGGGTGCATGATCAGGAGTGGTATAGCTGGATCATATATGGAAATTCAAATTTCAGGCTTTTGAAAAATAGTGTTTTTCATAGTTGTTGAACTGGTTTGTGACCCCACCAACAGTATACAAGGATCCTCATTCCCTACCATTGATTTTCATCTCCATCTGTTTGTTTTAGATACTTCATGTCTTTTGTGATTCCACAAAATTTTAGGATTGCCTTTACTATTGTGAGGACTATTGTGGATGTTCTCATTGGGATCACGTGGAATCCGCACACCGCTCCTAGTAATACAGGCAAGAGATGTCTCCATCAAGAAAGTACTTGCCTTGCAGTTGTGAAGACTAGAGTTTGATTCCTGGTATACACATAGAAGGTGGGCACAGGAACATGCACTTGTAATCCAAAACCTTAGGCAGCAGGGGCTGAAGGATCCCTGGAGCTTGTTGCCCAGTCAGTCTAGCTGAATTGGTGAGCTCCGGGTTCATTGAGAGCTTCTGACTCAAAACATAACATGTAGAATAATTGAGCAATACATCTGGCATTGACCTCTGGCCTCTACACTCATCCATTATACACATGTCAACATATATAAACACATATGAACATATACATAGTCATATACATAAATTTTGCAATACTAATTCTACCTACCCATAAGCATGAGTGATCTTTCTATCTTCCAATATTTTCTTCAATTTCATCAATACTTTAAGATTTGTTACAGAAGTCTTTTAATCTTACATTTCATTGATTGGATTTACTCCCAGGCATTTTATTGTTATTTGAAGCTATTGTGGATGGACTATATTTTCAACAATTTTGTTACTGTGCTATAGGAAAACTAATGATTTTGTACATTGGTATTCGGGGAATTTATTAAGGCAACACTGTGTAGTTAAAAAGGAGGTTTATTTTGGGATAACTTACAGCCAGTAAAGGGGTTGGTTACAGGATCCAGGAGAGGTGAGGTGCAGTGGTGTTCTCTGGAGAACTCTGCTTGGTCTACCATGCAGCATCCAGTATCACTAGAAACCAAGAGAGTTGGCACATCCAGATCTTGGGTCTTAAGGGCTCCAGTCTCAGCCCCACCCCATAAGTAGGCGTGGCAGTTAGCAAAAGCCTCACTAGGGGTAGTACTTCCAGGTCAAAGCTGGAACAGCTACCCACTACACATTGGTTTTTTGTCCTGCCACTTTGCTGAAATCTGAGTTTTCTTGTGAAGTCTTTAGGATATTTTATTACAGAATCAATTTTATCACTTGAAAACAGTGGTGATTTGCTTCTTCCTTTCCTACTTGTATATCTATTATTTGTTTATTTTGCTTTATTTCTTTAGCTAAGACTTCAAATACTATATTGACTAAGAATAAGGAAAGGAAATATTTGTCTCATAATTATAGAGAAAATGTCCTCACTTTTTGACCAATAGTATGATGTTGTCTATAGACTTGTTATATATTACTTTTACTATATGGAAGTATGTTCCTTTTATGCCTAGTCACTTCAGGGATTTTATCATTGAGGGCCGTTAAACTTTGTTAAAGGTCTTTTCTGTATAACTTGAGATGACCATGTAATTTTTGTTTTTGATTCTACTTCTCTGTTGCTGTACTGCACTCATTGGTTTGCATATGTTGAGCCATCTCAGTATCAATGGAATAAAACCAATTTAGTTGCACTGTGTGGTCTTCTCAAGGTGTTCTTGAATTTGGTTTGCAAATATTTTATTGATAACATTTGTATCTACATTTATGAGGGAAAATGTTCTATAGTTTTCTTTATCAGATTTTGGTATCAGTTTAATGCTAGCCTCACACAGTGAGTCTGATTGTGTTTTTTCCAGTTTTCCATTTAACAATTTTGTGAGTATTTGTTGCTTCTTTGAAGATTTGATAGATTTTGACAGTGAGTCCATGTGGTCCTGGGTTTTTCTTTGTTGGGAAACTATTTTTGTTTCATCCTCATTGTTTGTTGTGGATCCCCTTTAACTTATTTATAGACTCTTGATGTAATTTGATTGATAATATGCATTCAAGAATTCGTCCCTTTTTTTTTTTTTTTTTCTAGATTTTTCCAATCGTTTTGAATATACGTTTTTCAAACACTACTTTCTGGTCCTCTGTGTTTCATTGGTGCTTAGTGTAACCTCCCATTTTATCCGTCCCTTGTGAACTTGTTTTTTTCTCTCTTTCCTTTTGTCAGTTTCACTAAAGGTTTGCAAGTCTTGTTTAATTATTCAAAGAGCAGCTCTTCGTTTTGTTGATTCTTTGTACTGTTCTTTTAGTCTCTGTTTCATTGATTTCGACTTGATCTTTATTTCCTTTTGTCTACTGCTTATCCTTGCTTTTGAAGGACTTTGAGGAGCATTATTAAGTTACTTTCTTGATATCGCTGATTTATTTTAATGTAAACCCCAGTAACTATAACTTTTCCTCTTAGAACTACCCCTTAGGTTTCCCAAAGGTTCTAAAAATTGCACTTTTCTTTTAATCTAATTTCTTTGCATACCAGAAGCCCTTGCTGGCCACATTTACCCTTGCATTCTGTGGATTGCACAGGCTCTCCTGCCCTCCAGAGACACCCTACTTTGTCTACCCTGTCATTCTAGCTGGTTATTTTTCAAGTGCATTAGGAATTATTCAGGGGGTGGGACACAGCACTGAGATATATAAGGCAGATCCATACCTTTATACTTCTAAAACTAACTAAGCTTTCATCAACCTTCTGGAGAGATACAGTTGTGGATATCAAGTAGTTCATTGGAGGGTCAGAGGTCAGAGTTCTATTTCTACAGCATTGCACTTCATAGAAACAGAGTTTGATATACCTGCGAACTCAGTCTTAGGGCTATCATCCTCCAAGTTATTCTCAAAAGATGGGTTCAACTTCTGGCACTGAGGGAAGCATCACCTCCTCTTGGATACTTCATTGCTTGAGCTGAGCCTTCTGTAAACTGGAGTTTTAGACCTGTCAGCATCTAGCCTTCCTGTTCTGTTATCTCTTACCCTGCAGTTGTGGAAAGTTAACTTCAGTCTTCCAGACTCATGATTGTTTCCTGTTCTCAGGCCCACAGAGTAACTCAGTTTTGAACATTAGTTTCCTTCTCTAGATGGCACCCAGCCAGAATACTCTGAGAAATTATTTTCCCATATCTTAACCAATACTGCATATTGGTAAAATTTAATTTTAGATATAACTGATGAATAAAATGTAATATTAGATTAAACCTTCAGATTTTTCCTAGTTACTGTGTGTGACTCAATATTTTATATTAGTTTTAAAAGTTAGCATACAAAGTCATGAGTTATTATTATGGCATTTTCATACATATGTACCATTATGATTTGGTCTAATTCATTCTCCTCCCCATATTGACTTTCCCTGTTCTTTCTGCCAGCTTCTGACTGGTTCCCTTTCTCACCATGCACAGTTTCCCCTTCTGCTCTCATGTCACATGCATTCTATTACCTTACCCTTTTTCTTGTATGTTCACATAATGCATTTCAACATATTTACCCTACCCCAACTCTTTTCAGATACATTATCCCTTACAACTTCACTGTTTTCATAATTATAGCCACTCTGATTAGGGTGAGATGGAATCTTGAAGAAATTTTAATTTGCACTCCCCTAGTGTCTAAGGATGTCAACTTATTTTCAAGTATTTATTGGTCATTGATATGTCTTCTTTTGAGAAGTGTCTATTTAGTATATTAGCCCATTTATTGATTGGATGATTTGCTATTTTGAAGAATGAATTTGTTATTTTCATTTTTTGTTAAAACTAATATAAAATATTGAATAACATATAGTAAGTGGAAAAAAACTAAAGGAGCAATGTAATATTACATTTCACATATCATTTTGGCCCAAGAATTAAATTTTACCAATATTCAGTGTTGGATAAGATATGGGAAAATAATATCTCAGAGGACTGTTCTTTTCTATTATTACTCTAGCAAAGGCTTCAGCACCATACTGAATAAAAGTGGAGGAAATGAACATTCTTACCTTGTTCTAGACACTAGTAGACACGTTCTTAGTTTTTTCCATGTAATAATATTGTTATAAGCTTATTGTATATAGTCTTTGTTATTTTTAATGTATATTCCTTCAATTCCAAGTTTCTTCAGGGTTTTTACTGTTAAGGGAAACTGAATGTTGTCAAAGACCATTTCTATATCAACTGAGATGTGAATTCAGTCCTTAAACCACTATGATAATGTTGTGTGTTCTTAATATGTTACTGATTCTCGTTAACAATAATTTCATTAAGAGTTTTTCCATCTATGTACATCAGGAAATTTAGTCTATAGTTTTCTTTTCTTATTATGTACTTCTGTAGTTTTGATATCAAGGTAATGCTGTCCTTATTGAATGACTTTAGTAATGTTCCTTCTCGTATTAATAGAGAAGTTTGAGGATCATTAGTGGTACCTTTTCTTTAAATGTTTGGTAGAAATTAGCTTTGAGTCCATCCAGCCTTGAGCTTTTCTTGTTGGGAGAGTTTTGATTACTGCTTCAATCTCATTGTTTTGAAATGTCCCCATTTAAAAGACAGCTTTATCAGATATATCAATCTTGGTTGACAATCAACTACTTTCAGGGCTTGAAATACAATGCTCCATGAATTCTTGGCCCTTAGACTTGCTAATGAGAAATTTGATGTTATTCTGATTTTTTTGACTCTGTAATTGTCCTAGTGTCAATTGTCCTCTGTCACCTTGACCCAGTGTAGAGTGTTCTAAGAATGGAGTCTCAGTTCAGGGATTGTCCAGATCAGATTGGTCTGTGGCTATGTCTGTGGAAAATTTTCTGGATTACTAATAGATATAGGATTTTCCCAGCCTCTGTGAATGATGCCATTCCCTGGGCTGATGGTTCTGGGCTATATAAGAAAAATAACTAAGCCTGTGTCTGCAGGACAGCCAGCAAGCAGGCTTCCTCTGTGCTTTCTGCTTCAAGTCCTGTTTGAGTTCTTGCCCTCATGTTCTTTAGTGATGGACTGAAGCCTGAAATTTGAAATAAGACCTCTCCTCAACTAAGGTGCTTTTGGCAAGGGTGTTTTATTATAAGACATAAAAGAAAGTAGAATAGTAAGTGAGTTGTCTTTTTCTCCTCCTTACAGCTTTCATTCTATTTAATTTATTTTCTGTGGGTGAGTGTGTATATGAGCATGTGTAGAAGCCAGAAGACAACTTGCAGGAGTTTCCTCTCTTTTTTTCATCTGTGGGTCCTGGGACTAGAACTCAGGTAGTCAGACTTTGTGGAGAGTACCTTTACCTGCTGAACCATCTCACTGTCCCCTCCCCAGCTTTTAACATTATTTCCTTGCTTTGTATTTTTGATATATTGAATATAATATGTTGAAGGGAGGTTCATACTTGGTTGTATCTATTTGGGATTTGAAATGTCTCTTGTGTTTGGATGTCTATTTCGTTCTTTAATTTTGGCAAATTTTCCTTAGCAAAATTAACCAAAATAAAGACAGAGAAGATGGAAATCAATAGAGTTATTATGGGTAGCTCTCACCTCTCATTAAGAGGCTTCTTTCTGTGGGAGACAGACACCATTACAGGAAGCTACAAACTCATCAAAATGCAAAAAACAACTGACTGTGGGGTGTCCTGCCCCAATTGATACATCTACAACACATCTCCTACACCTAAGGTTCAGAGGACATTGTGGAAGAAGAGACATAAAGATTACAGGAGACAGAGGACCAGAACATCTATCACAACATAGTGTCTTCTATATATTACAGGGAGGCTGTACCTATGAAATTTCAATGATGTGATCTTCTAAACAAGATCTGAAAAATGACAACACCAGTTGTCTTTCCAAGATGGATGGGCTAAATCTCTCATTTCATCATGCCTAGATGAAGAGCTACAGGATAGTGATGGTTGTTAAAAGAAAGAAAAATAGTCTTCTCCAAAAACAAGTTCACTGACAGATTATCCAATAGTAAGGTCAGCCCTAAAGACATATTCATACAAGTATCACTGAATAAACTTGGCAGATTGTATTTATAAATGTGTGTGTGAATGTAAAACAATAAGAAAGAATAAAATCTGTGGAAAAAATTAAGAATAGAAAAGAATTCAACATAACAGATACCAAAGAAATTTACAGTACCATTAGTACATTCCTTGAAAGCTTATATTCTAAGAAAGTGGAAAATCTAGAAGAAATGAATAAATATCTAGACACATTAGACCTACCACGATTAAACCAAGAAGATATAAACAACTTATACAGATCTATAGCAATGAAATTGAAGATAAACAAATATTCTTCCAACTAAAAAGAGCCCAGCCCTCTAAAGAGGATAGAAATGCTTCTCAAACTAGTCCATAAAATAGAAATTCCATAAAATAGCATTTATTATTCTAACACCCCAACTGGATGAGGATACAATAAATAAAAGAAGAAATTTTAGGCTAGTGTTTCCAGTGAACATAAACAACAATTTTCAATAAAATTATTATAGGCTACATTAAAACACACATAAAAAGATCATTCACCATAACTAAGTGGGCTTCATTACAGAAATTCAAGGATAGTTTATGCAGATAAGTAATTATAATACATGACATGAATATGATAAAAACAAAAATCACATGATTATTCCAACAGATACATAAAAGGTTTTTGACAATGATGAACTTCCCATTTGATAAAGCTATTGAAGAAAGTAGGAGTAAAAGGAACAAATTTCAGCATAATAAAGGCTATAAATGACAAACTTAAAGGTAACATTGTACTGAATAAGGAAAAACTCAAAGAATTTCCACTAAAGTTAAGAATAAGACAAGGGAGCCTATTTTTTCTATTCTTATTCTATATTGTGCTTGAAGCTTAGCTAGAGCAATAAGACAAAAGAAAGAAATAAAAATGTATAAATTAATCCAGCCATTAAGGAAGTTAATATGGTTTCTCAAGAAGCTAAAAGAGAACTTCCACATGACACACATGTACTAGAGCTGGGTATATACATTCAGGAATATGAGGGATCACACATCTATGTTTATTGTAGTGCTATTCATAATAGCAAAGTTGTAGCATTACCCTAGATGCCTGCCAACAGATGGCTGTTTAAAGAAATTGTGGTATGTGTGCATAATGTAGTTTGTTCTTTCAGCCATGAGGAATGAAATTATGTCATTTTCCTGGAAAATGGATACAACTTGAGGTCATTGAAAGATATATACAGATTCGGTGCAATTATCATATAATTTTAATATTCTTCAGTTAACTAAAAAAATTCTAAAATTTATATGGAAGCACAAAACACCCCTTATAGTGAGAACAATTATGGACAAAAAGGAAACAAAAAAGCAATATTAAAAGTGTTATCTATTACTATATCTAATTTCAAACTATGCTATAGCACGTTAGTAACAAAATACATCACTATAAAGAGGGTTCAGAAATAAATCTATACAAGTATAGTCATTGGATTCAGAGCAAACATGCCAAGACTTACATTGGAGAGAAGACAGTTTCCTCCCACTCCTCAGATAAGATAGCCACCAATCATGCTTAGGAATCTAGATCTCTCTATATAGAAGATTGAAACTAGACTCTCGTCTCTCATGAATACAAATGGACACTAAATACCTGAAACATTTTAAAACATATTTAACTATCAAGAAAAAGCAAACTAAAAATATATTGAGATCTCAACACAGTCCAACCAGAATGGCTATCATCAAGAAAATAAAAACAACAAATACTGGTTAAGATGGGGTAGTGGTGATTGGGTAGGAAAGTTTTGCTCTGAGAATGTAAGTTAGTATAGACACTGTGGAAATCATCATAGAGGTTCCTCAGAACAGGGCAATATGTAGCATTTAGTAGGTAGCTTAAAAATGGAAACACCAGGCTGGGTGATGGTGGCACATGCCTTTAATCTCAGCACTTGGGAGGCAGAGCCAGGTGGATCTCTGTGAGTTCAAGGCCAACCTGGTCTACAGAGCAAGATCCAGGACAGGCACCAAAGCTACACAGAGAAACTCTACCTCAAAAAACAAACAAAAACAGGAAACAGCAACTTACTACATAATGATAAATCTCAAAATAAAAACAAGGTAATGGAACTTCATCTTTCTTAATTTTTGTCTCCAGATTTTAAAATTTTTGATATAATATTTTAGCTGGGTATAAAACAAGAAGACCTAAACTTGTGTCCTATTTCTCCATATTGAGTCACTATGGCTCCAAATGTAAGCCACTCACTGACTGTCTAACTGAACATCTGCAGTTATCATTTTATAGCTCATTTCCTTTATAGAATTAAGCGTCTCTTGATATAACCCTGCAGTGATTAGTGTGCATTTATAATTTCTTTATGTTTGATGATTTTGTGGTCCTTGGAGAGCTACTGTCCATGCCCTCTCTCTCTTGTTCAAAGTCCTTGGATATATAACCCATGGGAAGTGCACCAATAGAAGAGCAGCTCTTGATCTCTGGTTTTTCCCTATGGCATTCACCATCAGGAAAATGGAAAGTGGGGGAGATTTAGAGATTAGTATCTCTCTGTTGTCTGCCTATCCATAGCATAACTTGAAATTGCTAATAGCCAACTGCTATTGTATGTGGTGTTATTGTGTTCCCCAAAATATTGTGTACCCTAATAAACTTATCTGGGGTCAGAGAACAGAAAAGCCACTAGATACTTAGGATAGGCAGTGGTAGCACACGCCTTTAATCCTAGCATTCCAGAGGCAGAAATCCATGTGTTCAAGGATACAGCCAAGCATGGTGACTCATGCCTTTAATCCCAGAAAGCGAGCCTTTAATTCCATGGAGTGAGGCCCAAAGCAGAGAGATATATAAGGCGTGAGGACCAGGAACTAGAAGCATTTGGCCTGGTTAAGCATTTAGGCTTTTGAGCAGCAGTTCAGCTGAGACCCATTCTGGATGAGGATTCAGAGGCCTCCAGTCTGAGGAAACAAGACCAGCTGAGGATCCGGCGAGGTGAGGTAGCTGTGGCTTGTTCTATCTCTCTGATCTTCCAGTGTTCACCCCCAATAACTGGCCCCAGGTTCGTTCATATTAATAAAGCTCTTTAAGATTCCTGCTACAATTGTAGTTACTTACTTTGTTGAGATTCACACATCTATTCTCTTCCCTTTTAATTTGTAGTTGTATAGTTGCAACTCTATATTGCAACTAGCCTGTTGATTTTCCCTATGCCTACACTTTGATAAATTGTTCCTTTGTTATGCACTTTGAGTGTAATCCTGAATGGCAGGTAAATATTGTGCTATGTATTATTTTCTACAATTGAGACATAATACTAGGTGATTCTTGATTTAGGGGAGATACTACTAAGAGTAAAAACTAGATTTCAGACATATATAGTAAAATAAATACCAATTAAGAAAGCCAGTGGTCCAATAAAAGAATGTGAACTTGGAAAACAGAAACTGCATTTAAATCATATTTAAAAATATGATTTTATTAGACTAAAATTGGGTGCTTGAAAAAGTTGCTCTCAGTATTCGTTCTAAGCCACAATGTTCTCATCAGTGTATAAGATATAACCGTACAAGTATAACCTAATGGAAATGACAGAATGGGGTTACCTTTAAAAGAAACACATAGTAAGTGCTTCATTCTAGAATATGGTACATTTGAGGTCTTCTGTACTTAATACGTCATTGGCATGCTATTCATGGAGCTGACTTGTATGGTATAAATTGTATCAAAATTGACTTCTGAGTGGCATACTTGTTTGGAAATAAAATGGCAGAGTCTTTATGGATACTGCCTTTTGGGTTATATAGTTCTTACAGAATTTAATCTTGAATGGTATGTTTTTTGTCTGGTTTGACCCATATAGCTATTGGGTAAGTATTAATGGACGTGCTCTTTAGTAGTCAATAAAATCACAACCCAAAGCAGCTTAAAAACTGGATCAAAGAATTTATAATGAGTAATAAATAATAATAAAAGTAATAATAATAATGCATCTCAACTTAAAACATGCAAAACATTTAAGCTGACATTTCACTGGAGAAGCTACTTAAATATAAACAGGCACAGGAAAAGAATCTCAACCTAGTTATTAGGAACACAAACCATATTGGGATAACATCCTAGATCTGGTGGACTGGAACACAAAAGACTGATAATGACACTAATGTCAAGGTTTTGGTAAAACTCGAAATGTCCTGTGTTATTGACAAGAATGCAAAGTGATATTATTTCTTTCAAAAAACTTTGGCAATTTTAAGGAAAGAGAAACATCCTTGTATGATCCAGCTATATTTCTAAATTTTCATTAAAAAATACAAGTAGGTTCATAAAAAGGCCTGCTTTCAGATTTTTATGGGAGATGTATTCACAACAATACAAAATGGAAATAAAGTTAATAGCCACAGATTCTCAGAAACATGAGTGAATCTCAAAGACATCATGGGAAGTAAAGAGATATTCAGGATACCACATATTATGCAACTCCACTTTGTTGCATTCTAGAAAAGGTAAATATACAGAGACAAAAATTAGTTCCATGGGTAGGGGGTCTGAGAGTGGGCCAGTAGGGGCTGATGACAAATGGCAAGTAAAGAACCTTCCCAGGCGATGGAAATATTCTGATTCTTCATTTTGGAGGTGTTTATAAATGTGTGTGCACATTTGTCAAAACATTGTAACTTTGAAAGAGTGAATTGTGTTGTATATAATTATAACTCCATAAACCTGGAGTAAAAAAGAAGAGAAATATAGAATTTGGCAGCCTACCCCTTGATTACAGGTGAGTATTCTGTTTCTGAAGATGTTGACAGTGTATTTTGATACTGAGCATGTTTCAGACTAATTCAGCTTATTTAGAATTTGAAGCTCTAAAAATCTCAGATTATTTTTACTTTTGAATAGCTTGTTATTGGAAAAGTAGAGTACGCTAATAGAATTTCTTTTTCTAAAAGTCTTATTGACTCGTGCAATAGAAATACTGGTTCATGCTATGAATGATGGATCAGGATGAAGTAGCTCTGAAATCTTGAGAGGAGGAAAGACTATGGAGTCAAGGGTCCTTGAAAAGTGATACTTTCCAACAAAGGAACCAGCAATTAAAAAAATCCATATCCAGCTATAACCACAAAAAGCAATTTTGCTTATGTCTAAGCTTATCACACCAAGCAATTTCTTTCAGATACCAGTAGTTCTCAACCTTCCCAATGCTTTGACCCCTTAGTACAGTTCCTCATGTTGGGGTGACCCCCAACCATAAAATAATTTTAGTGGCAGATGACATATGATACAACGATATTTTGGATTTATATGATCATAGATGCAATTTTGCTACTGTTATGAATTGTAATGTAAATACCTGATATTGCATATGGTCCTAGGTTACCCTATAAAAGGATAATTTGACCCTCAAAGGGTTATTGACCCACAGGTTGAGAACCATTGAGTGATACAGAAGTGCTGTGGAAATATCCTCACACTTGTCAGATTAGGCTTGTACTTCCATTCAGCCAGATTCAGGAGGAACTACAACTGCATTTTGGAGGTAGAGGAAGGAGACTTATTTTAAATTACCAAAGAAATTACTTAATACTTAAAGAGTAGAACTTTGGGATCTCAGCTGTGGGTACACTCCTCTTACCTCTCCGTGACCTTCTTGTATCCCCCCTCACGCCCACTGAGCCCTTCTTCTGTAGTACTTGCTCTCCTGCTTTCATGATTTATGCAGGTGGTCCCAGTGACTGCATGCTCATGATCACAATAGCTGTGGCATGTCCAGAAAACATCATTTTGCAGTGCTCGTTCTCATCCTTCAGCTTCTGGAGCCTTCCCATCTCTCTTCTGTTGTTCTGGGTACCCTGGAGTGAACTCTGACCCTCTTGTCTTTAACTCTTAAGTTCTAGGATTAGTAGTGTGTGGCACTAAGCCAGCTAGCTCTATCCTTGCATTTTTAGTTTCAAGTTTCATGAAACAAAATCATTTTTTTTTGTCATTTTCTTGATTTGGTATTTCATAAATTTGTGGCTTGTCTTTTATTGCTTTTGGGATGTTTGTTTTGTGACTGGCAACTTACTACATTTGTATCAAACATAAAGATATTTTGGTACCTGACCGCATTTTCATAAATATTAAATTATCTTTATAGTTCACGGACTCTCTGTGGATTCTCTGTTTGATGGCATAAGACAAATGTTCTTATGTTTTATGTAAACTCTGTGTGCTTTAAAAAATAGAGTCTTCCTGAGCTCTCAAATAGTATTGGAGGAGCCATTATTCTTGTCAAGAGCACTTAGTTATCATCCCCCCCCCCTGCACCTCATCAAGTATGGCAGTATTCTCAAGTTCTCCCAGTGATAGAATTTTTTTAGAAGTTCTAAGAATTAGCACTTCATATGCAAGTGAAGATTACCCATTATGGAAAGGACTCCCATGGTGCCTGCTGTTGGCCAAACATCAGCAACTATTTGTGTGTGTTTCTTGAATATTTTAAACTTTCTGAGTGAGGAAGAGCCAGAGCTGACACACAGTGACTGGTCCAAGTTCACATGATGTAGTAAAAGGCACAAGTAGGTAGAATTTAGTCCAGGTCTATCAGACTTCGAATATGAAGCCTTCCCACTGTCTCCTGTAGAAAAGAACAAGAGAATGAAATTCTTGAACAAGATACATGATTTAAGTTTATTGTACTTTGACTTTTCCAGGATTTTGTAAATTTTTTTTTTTTCGAGACAGGGTTTCTCTGCGTAGCTTTGCATCTTTCCTGGGACTCACTTTGGAAACCAGGCTGGCCTCGAACTCACAGAGATCCTCCTGCCTCTGCCTCCTGAGTGCTGGGATTAAAGGCCTGCCACCACTGCCCAGCCATAAAAACTCTTAAAAGCCATCAAAATCACACATATTCATGTCAATTTGTTTTAAAATTATGTTATACCCACATGAATAGATGATACAAGAAATAAAGTTTCATAAAATAACACGTGGAGATTTCTTTGATTAGTTTTCAAAGTTTCCACAGAATTAAATTTTCTGTTGGCAGTGTCTATGTTCAAAACATGTGGTGCTGTGGTTTCTATTTTGACTTTTATGTTGTTTACTTCAATGCCTTGGACCTTTTTGAAACAAGAACAAACATATTTTCATGTCTATGCCTAGGCCTAGGCAGGAGAATTGCAACTATATATTGTGCTATAGTGGTGATCACACAAACCAATTGAGAGTGTGCTCTGTAGTCTTTGATGGGCTCAGATGGGTCTGAGAAGGCCTCAGCTGTTACCTGTGAGTCCAGTTCTGCACTTCCATCAGACATCTCTGTAAAATATAATTTATCCGACTTTTGTTTGGTTATTTCTTTGAAACCTGAAATAGCTATTAACCAGAACATTTTTGACATTATCTGGCACCATCAACTAAATTACATAAAGAAAAACTGAATTTCATATCCCTGTGAAGTGGGTGTATTAAATGCCATAGATTTTTCGGATGATTCATTTAAATTAAAATGGTTGAAAGCCTGCTGACAGAATCCAAAAGGAACTTGGCAATGCGTGCCCAGCAGTACAGGCTTTGAGCAGATAGAATCTTTGCAGATTTTATTAAAGAGCGCTGACCTCCCTTCTTGCTTTCTCCAGTCAATGAAACAGTTGTTATGGGAGATAATGGAAATCGATGCATGGGCTGCCTTGGTGTATTTCTGATTATACATGGGTTAAACATGTTTGAAGGGTAGAATTATAATAAGTTAAATTAATGGCATTTCTGGCTTTTTAAGATGTTTAGTGTGTCCATCCATCCATGCATCCATGCATTCATGCATCCATCCATGCATCCATGCATCCATGCATCCATGCATGCATGCATCCATCCATCCATTCATTTCATATTTGCACATATATATTGCCTTCCATTCAAAGAATTTATGGTAGGGAAAGTAGGATATACATGTAAACATAATATAAAACAGACAGTAGTTTCAGTGAAAGACATAATCTGTATTTATTGGATCAGAAAGAAGCATGAATTTTCAGGCTTTAGATCAGTGTGTCCTTTCTGGAGGATGTATCATATGGATTATACCTCGTGATGATGGTGGGACAGGAAAGGGTGTTCAAGTTGGAGAGAACTGATGGACTGGAGAGGTATGTGTGTACAATTTGGCATAAAACAGGGCAATAAGGTGGGATGATCAGGATGTATTGGGATTCTGCTTAGATCACATGACAGGCTAAGACATTTGTCTTTTATTCTTCAAGCAATTGAGAAATCAATTGGCATTAATGCCTCTACCAGAGAACTCAGTGTACCACAGAGAATTCCAATAGTGAGTGGCGATAAGAAGTCGTTTAAGCTGAGCATGGTTGCACACACCTTTAATCCCAGCACTTGGGAGGCAGAGGCTGGAGGATCTTGGTGAACTCGAGGCAAGCCTGGTCTACAGAGTGAGTTCCAGGACAGCCAGGGTTACATAGACTCTGTCTGTCTGCCTGTCTGTCTCTCTTACACACACACACACACACACACACACACACACACACACACACACACACGAGTCATTTAACAGAACTTTTTTTCCAGTTTTTTTTCTTTTTCCTTCTTTGTCCTATGATGTGTTATCTAATCTATCGAGATGAGACTTTCCAAGATTTACAGTTGTATCTAATGATATATCCAGTGAAACCAACACAATTCATACTGATTGCCTGTCATATGCATGACACATGCCCCAAATAGTGTGACACCAATTTTTTTTGTAATAATGATATTTATTCAGTTGTTCATTTAATAATTATTTGTGATATTCTGGAAGTAAAGACAAATAAGGCCATACAGGTCTCATGAAGATTCTCAGTTTAGAAGATATGTGGTTAGAAAATGCAGTGCTGTAAGATTTAGAACAGATCTTTGCTCAGATATTGTTCAATATCCAAAGAATACTGGGTGTGTCAGTGTATTCCAGGCAGAGTATGCTTTGTCTGTCATATACAGACTACATGATTTGATCTTTGAAATATTTTATGGAATCCATCTTTCTTTTTATTATGACTGTATCTGCTCTTGTTGGGCACTTGTAATAGTGTCCTAACCTCTACTTCCCTCCACTGCTGGTGGGAATGCAAGCTTGTACAACCACTTTGGAAATCAATATGGCACTTTCTTAGAAAACTGGGAATCAATCTCCCCCAAGATCCAGCTATACCACTCTTGGGCATATACCCAAGGAATGCTCAGTCATACCACAAGGGCACTTGCTCAGCTATGTTCGTATCAGCATTATTTGTAATAGCCAGAACCTGGAAACAACCTAGATGCCCTTCAACTGAAGAATGGATAAATAAAATGTGGTACATATACACAATGGAATGCTACTCAGCAGAGAAAAACAATGACATCATGAGGTTTGCAGGCAAATGGATGGATCTAGAAGAAATCATCCTGAGTGAGGTAACCCAGACTCAGAAAGACAAACATGGTATGTACTCACTCATAGGAGGATACTAGATGTAAAACAAAGATGACTAGACTCCTACTCACAACTCCAGGGAGTTGACACCAATTATTGAAGCTTTGAACAGCAACACAACAAAAATTCACAAATGTAGAACACAAACTTCTTGGTTTCAGGGTTCTGGGGAAGTAGCTCCAAAGAACCAGTCAATACAGTGTTTCTTTGGAGTTTTGTTTGTTTTTACTTTATTTAAATTGTGAATTTTATTTTATTTTTTAAAATGATCTATTTGTTCACTCATTTTTTACATTTCATATGCAATGGTGCTTTGCCTGTGTGAGGGTGTCAGACCCCTGGAACTGGAGTTACAGGCATTTGTGAGCTGCCATGTAGGAGCTGGGAATTGAACCCAGGTCCTCTGGAAGAACAGTGCTCTTAACCTCTGAGCCATCTCTCCAAGCCCTGAAAACAAAATTCTTGCTCACACTAAAGATGATTCATACTTAATTGTTTTCACACACAAAAAATCTTTGAGTAAAATTGACACTTAAGGAAGATGAGTGAAATTCATGCTGTGCTGTGTTCATGCATATGGAACATTTGTCCTTCTTGAGTTTATTTTTCCCCATTTTGAGCACACAGGACGACACTTGTCCATATCTTTAAAAATCCTACAAGCGTATCATGGAAGTTCAATAAAAATTTTTGTGGTTACTGGGCTTTTATTAAAATTTTAATGCAGCTGTTGGAGGTGTATCTTCAGGCTACGCTTAAGTGACAGTTGCCCAGGTAAGAGATTGGCACAGGGAAGTCCAAGAGAGGAGCAGAGAATGGCTTCAGCATCTGAACTTGATCTCATAATGCTAATGTTGTACTGCACTTACCCTCTTAACAGAAAGTTGATTTTGTACATACGCTCTTGAATAAATACTTTGAAAATTAAACTATCATCTTGAAAAAGCTAAAGGACTTAAGCATTTTAAATCAGATTAGTGGTAAAAACTGAAGAGTTTAGTTGTAAATATAATCATAAAGACATTTCACCATATTCTCTTTTTTTAGTTGACCCTCAATTTCTTCCTCCCTGTCATTAGTATTAGTTTCTATGTTTAGATTTTATAAACAGCTTGCTAGTATTTTTCTTAGTGCTTATGACAGTTGGGACCTTTTATTTTGGCAACAGTTGTTTATCCAATTTACCCCAAATTTTTATTTAAGAAGGGTAGCCATTTTTTTCCACTGTTGCTGGTTATGATATAAAACTGCAGCAATTAACATGGAAATGCTACACACTCAGAGGGCTGATACAAGGGATCAGGAATCTGAGGCCAACCTGAGCTACACAATAAGACTGCCTAAAAGTGAAAGAAAGAACAGAAAACATGAAGTTAGCACGGAGATGTAAGGGAAGATCCTGAAAGAAGATGGGGAATGGCGGTGGAGATGATGTAAACACATTGTACTCATTAATGAAATTATGAAGAATACATCTCTTTAGAGTCTAAAAAACAAACCTAATCATACCAAACTCTACTAAACCCAACATGGGAATGCAATTACAAAATGGTATGGTAGAAGAAAGCAATTTATGGATTTTTTCAGCAGTATTCCATTTAAAAATATGTATGTATTCCAGTTATTTTGAAATTATATGTAATAAAATATTAGTAAGTATCTTTAAGTATTTTTTGTAAGCAAAACAATTTTAATCAAAGAAGTAATAAAAGCAATTAAAATAATACTTAGACTATTCTGCCAGGTTTTTTGACTGGGGTGTTCACTCATGGTTACTTCATGTTTTCCTTGGTTTCTGAAGAGCTAATGTTACGTCGATCTGCTTTTCTTTCCATTTCTTATTTTTAAATTCCCTGCAGACATATACATTGTGGTTTTTTTTAGATCTAAACAGAAGAATTATCAGTTCTACAGTAAAGGTACTAGAATGTCATTCCAGTGGATTTTGTGTAAGTACCATCTCTTGGTTTCATTCATAGTCTTAGAAATGTGGTACTGTAGGACATATGTACACAAGATGTAGACTGTAATGCTGGGCAGATGTGTGATTCCACCATATCCCAACGGAGATCATTCGTGTGTCCATAGCAAGACTGTTTCTCCAAACCCTTGTTTGTTGGCAAGACTGGTTAGCACAGCTGACCTAAGACATAGATAGATGCTCACTTCTGTGAATATTCTCTAATGTGTTCTTTTCTTCTCTTTTCTCACCCAATCTTATGTCTCTGGGATCATAATATAACTGCTCTTATGTCCATTACTTTATTTACTTATTTATTTTTAGAATTAGGCTATCCATTTATGTAGATGAATCTCAGATTGTGTAGAGCAGGATCCAGAGAGGTAATCAATCACAAATATAAACTCTCATGTCCTTCATCCTTTCCTGATGGGATTGTGGAATTCTCAAATATCCTAGCTTCTCTTTTTTAATTGCTAAAGATTTTGATAGATGCATATAATGTGTTTTGATCAAATCCATTCCACCTCTTTCTATATTCCTCCCCTCTTCTTTCAAACTTCAAGTATTCCTTTATTTTTAAAACTCAAGTCTATTTAGTATTGCCAGTGTGTGTGTGTGTGTGTGTGTGTGTGTGTGTGTGTGTGTGTGTGTGTCGGGGGTGGGGGGACATTGACTGTAACATGGACAAGCTAGTAGGGATTGTATCCTTAAAGAAAACCAATCTCTCCTAGTAGTCATCTGCTGCCAATAGTTCCTCAGCTGTGGTGGGACTTCATGGGTCCCTGTTCCATTCTTGAGCTCAGCTTCCTAAACTGTGTATTGCAATCCCACATGGTACTGCTTAGCTGAATGTGTATGTTGGGGGTTACAAACTTTTGACAACAGCGAAAGGTTTCTGAATGGGAAATGAGGAAATATTAATTGAAAGTCAAATGTGTAATGTGTCCGAGTTATTTCTGGAAGCATCCCACAGCTTTATTGCAGCTTCCAAACATACAACATGCACCCTGCATTGCTCATGATGTCCTGCACCTATCACCAGTAGATTTGCCTGAAACACTTCTTTCAGATTTGAGAGTATTTTTTTTTTTTGTTATGAGTTGCAGCTTTTACTGTATACACAAAATGTTATACTCTTATAGAACATACTGGTTTAATTACAGAAAATAGAGACTTAATTTTTTTCCTGTCAACCCTCAAGATGAGGGACTCAAATCAGTATATGCTTGGATTACATTATGTTAGAATCTTTGATTTTTGAAACTTGCTGTGTAAGTTGATGAGTTGGGCTGTTAAGTTGATAACTGTGCTGCATAATAAATCATTAAATGAATTCTGACTTGGAATTAAGACAGAATTTCTAGTGATTTCTGAAATGGCTCTATACATTCCCTTGTCACTTTTGAGCAGCACATCTATGTGTGAGTGTCCTTTGCTTTCCCAGTATTTTCAGCATTGCTGAATTAAAATATCAATCGAGCCTGAAAAATGTTGAAGATCAAATATTTATTTATATTTGGTTGTGAATCTAGCCTTCAACTGCTGAGCCATCTCTCCAGTCCTAATTATTTATGTAAAAATATAAAAGAACATATGTTTCATTAGTATGCAAATTTACATTAATCTTTAATAAATGATAAAATACCAAATAATTTTTCAAATGAATTTCTTTTATTTTAAAATTAAATTATTGTTATTTTTTTGTGTGTAATACAGGTTGTTAAGCAGCCTAGGCTTGCCTGGAACTCACTATGTAGTTGAGGATGACCTTGAACTTTTGACCCTCTCACTTTTACTTCCTCAGATGCTGATATTACAAGTATGTACCACTAAACTTAGTTTAATGCAGTTCTGGGGATAAAACTCAGGAAACTGAGCATGCTGGGTAACTACTTCTATTTGGGCTAAGTCTATAGCGAGAAATCCACAGAGTCTGCTTAAAGGGCAAAGGAATTTATTAGGGGATAAAAACTCACTGTACAGAACGGAATTGTTGCAGGTTCTGGAACACTGTTCCGACTGCCTGTCCCAGTCCTGCATCCAAACCATGAGGGAGTGAAGAGAGAGTGCCTAAGTGCAACTCAGGTCTTAAGGGTCGCTGAGAGGTCATGCCCCAGGGACAGGTACTTCAAGGTCGTAGGCAGGTAGAACAGTGACCTGCTGCATCTCTAGGGGAGGTGCTTCAAGGTCATAGACAGAACAGCTATCCACTGCATAAGTTCCCAGTCCCTTTTTATGATTTATTACCAGTATTAGTTTGGCTTATATACCCATTTTATATACCTGCAGCATGTAAATACTTCTGGTGCAGGAGGTAGTCACTAGTGAGAAAAATTTTAAGGATAGATTCCATATAGAAATCAATGTTGCCTCTACAGCATTCCCATCACCAGACAATGTGATGTTTTTACTGTAAAAATAAAAAATAGTATTTTTCATTTCCTTAATGTATTTCATGTTTAATTGTATTAATTACATGTTTGTAGTATAAGTTATGTTTATATTTTATATATTGTTTCAAAGTACCACCATACTTTAATGTGCAACTCTCAACCCAGTCTGAGTTTTCATATTCTGTTTATCTCCAAATATGAATTTGAAGCTACAGTATAATAATGAGGACTGGCATAATATTATTGCACGATAGTACAATAGTTGGCATGTCAAAGCACAGACAGTTCTGGCTTTGTGATCCCTCTCCATATTTGTGCTCTGTGACTGTGCTCAATTGTGACCCATCTGAGCTTAGTTTACTCTTCTGCAAAGGGCAGGTAGTAATTCAAGTAAGGATAGTATCTGCAGATTATCTGACGTTGCATATGATAGCTGTTATCAAAATGTATGTATGTGAATGTAGTTTTAAAACTAAACTACCTTATGAGACTAGAGAGATGGCTCAGTGGTTAAGAGAATCAACGGCTCTTCCTGAAGACTAACATTCAATTTCTAGCACCCACATGGAAGTTTATAATTGTCTGTAACCAGTTCCAGGAGACACAACTCCCTATTTTGCCTCTGCAGGCAACAGGCACACATGTGGTACATAGACATACATGTACAATGACAAATTAAAGTACCTTTATAAGTGGGAAATTAAGGCCCTCCTAATACACAAATGTCTAAAGCTTCCAACATACTTTGCACTCACCCAGATCTGTAATGTCATCCCCTTTATCCATTTTACTTTGGATCTGTTCTAGTATCTTCTCTTCTGTCTTGCCATCCATGCACTTATTAGTGTATGCATCTACCTGCTGAAGTACATACTTTAAATATATGTTTTCTCCCCAGTCAGCACCTATTACAGTTCCTGGGTCATGTTGTCGTGGGAATTGATTAGAAAGACTGTAACACATAAGCTTTAGTTCAAAAGACTGGCTTTGGTGAAAGGATTTGTGACAACTTTAGGATTCTGCCTGGTTTGAATTTTAGTTCTGTTACTGACCCCGGTAACTTGACAAAAATCACACACGTACGATGCATATATGTTATTTGTTTTACTAGAAGACCAAATTAGACTTTAGATGAGACACTTATTAAAGATCTGGAGCCATCAAGGCGGCTCAGTGGGTGAAGATGCTTGCTGATAAGGCTGACCACTTGAGCTCAGTCTTCAGTACCCTCATGTTAGAAGGAGAGGGCTGACGCTTGCAAGATGTTCTCTGACTTCCTCATGAGTGTCACGGCACACTTGCACCCCCATACGCATAAATAAATACATACATAATTAAATATGATACAAAATTTGGAACAAAATCTTAAAATTCATACTGAAGCACATGGTATCTTGGACAGCCAAATCAATTCTGAGCAAAAAAAAAAAAATCAATGCTAGGATGGTCACATCTGATTTTGTTATTCTGCAGAGCCATAGTAACAAAAACAGCATGGAACTTGGACAAAACAGATACATCAATCAATGGAATTCAAAAGAAGGTCTATATATACACCCACACAGCTACAGGTACTTGATTTTGGACAAAGATGTCAAGATTTACATTGGAAAAAATACAGCTACTTCAACAAATGATGATGGTTAAGCTGGATTCTACAGGTAGAAGAGTGCAACTAGATTTGTGTTCTCTTACACTGTAAAAAATCAACCCCAAATGCACCAATGGCATTAACATAAGACCTAAAACTCTGAAACCATTAGCAGAAAAAATAGGGAAAACACTTCAAGATACAAGAATAGGCAGGAACTTTTTTTTTTTTTTGGTTTTTTTGAGACAGGGTTTCTCTGTGTAGCTTTGCGCCTTTCCTGGGACTCACTTGGTAGTCCAGGCTGGCCTCGAACTCACAGAGATCCGCCTGGCTCTGCCTCCCAAGTGCTGGGATTAAAGGCGTGCGCCACCACCGCCCGGCAGGCAGGAACTTTTTGAATAGGACTTCATTCACTAGTAAATGAGGCCAATCATTGATAATTGTCATCCTATGAGATTAAAAACTTGCATATCAAAGGAAACAGTTAATCAAGAGAATAGACTACAGAATGAGAAATAATATTTGCCAGCTATATGTCTTACAGAGGATTAATATCTATAGTACCTAAAAATTTCAAAAGGCAAAATAATAAGAAACCAAATTATTTAATAGATAAATACATTAACAGAACATAATTTCAGTCTCAAAAGACGAAATACAATTAGCCAACAAACATGAAAAAAGAGTTCAGTCTCACTATCTATCAGAGGAATGCATATTAAAACTACACTAAGACTCAGATCTTAGAATGTCAGTCGTCAAGGAAACAAATAAGAACAAATACTGGTAAGTAAGGATGTGGGTGAAATAGGACCTTTATATACTGTTGGGAAAGAAATGTGGTCCAGGCAGGATGAATACCAGTAAGAATGTTCTTAAAAATAAAGATAGAGCTACTATATGGTCCAGCTACATTACTCTTGGGTATTTAAATCAACATTTTGCAGAGATATTTACACATCAGTGTTTATTACAGTGCTATTCACAGTATCTGAATTATGGGGCCAACCTAGGCATCCAACAACATAGTAATAAAGAAAATGTATGAACACAGTGGAATTCTTTCAGCCATAAAAAAAGAATGAAGTTATGTCCTTTTTAGGAAAATGGATGCAACTGGAGATGATCATGTTAAGCAAAGTATGACAGTATTAGGAAGACAAATGTCATATGTTTTTTCTCATTTGTGGTTTCTCGATTTTATATAGATATATAAAAATCATATCTGTACATATGAAATAAAAATAGAAGTGAGATTATGTAGAAGAACAAAGGAGACTATAAGACAGGAGGGGTGAGAAACAGTAGGGAGAGGGCAAAGAGAAGGAACATGTTCCTTAGACAACATATATTTGTTTGAAATGCCCTTAGGTAGCTTAGTACTATGTACAATGAATATACACAGAAAAAACAACAAAACAAAACAAAACAAAACAAACTACCTGTCTGGGGACAGGATTTTTGTTAGATATGCTAATTTGGATTTCTTTCTCTATATTTCTCCCAGATAGAAGCTTTTTCTTCTAATATTATATTTGAATTATCTTCACTGGTAGCACAACCCTTGTCACTTGCCTGACTTTTTTCTACTCACTCAAATGTCAGATCCACACGTAACTTAAAATTGGCAATATATCCAGTGCTTATTTTTATGCTTGTGTTTTGGGGGCAAGTGGGTGGGGATACTGCCTCCTAAATTGTCGCATTTCAAAGGCTATCTTAGTAAACGTACAACAACTGCAAAATAAATCAAGACATTTAGCCTTACTACAGTGGACATTATTATTTCCTTGCTCATCTATCACCAGTCATCTTTTGAATTTTTTCATTAAGTCATTGACTTCTACGTAGCCGCCTCCTCTGTGTCTGGGGTAAATATGTCAGTTGCAGAAGATGAGCACAATGTGACCCTCACGTGGTGGGTCCTCGACGACCTCACGTTTGCCAGTCTGCCCTCTTTGCATAGAACTTGATCAGGACTGCAGGTGTGGCTATGCCCCCTGCTTGTCCCTCCTTCAAGAAAGGACATGGGACTCAACTTGAGTCAATGAAATGCCAGGGCCGGATGGCATAGCACTTGTAGGAGTGTGATTTGCTGACCTGAAAGTCACCAGAAGGGTTTCACTCTCTCCCTTCAGATACCAAGGTGTGTGAATATGAAACTGGGAATGAGTACAGACACTCACTATTTAATAATACGCTTACTCTTTGCCCCTGATGTAGGACTTCATTATGTGTCCCAGGCTGATCTGGAACTTACTAGGCTGGCCACAAACCCATTGCCATCCTCCTGCCTCAACCTGCTAATTACTGAAACCATAGTATGCGCCACCATATCTGGCCTGCTTGTTTGTTTACGTGAGGGTAGCTATGTTGAGCATGAAGCCAAGTCAGAATTGGTAGCAACAAAGAGAATTCTTGAGAAAAGGAACTGGTAAACCTAATCTGACTGTCCTGAGCTGTGCAGTCCATCTCATGACTGACATTTAAAAGGGACCAAATGTTATCATTTAAGTCAATTTGAGTAAGGTTCATGACAGGCATCAGAAAGTACCTTAAAGTGATATGCCATTTTAAAATGGACATTTTCTCTATGCTTGGAAATGTGATCTTGACCAGCACTGTCAAATAGAACCTTCTGAGAAAATGGATATTGTCTTTACAATATAGATGGACACTGTCCTCATTTGTTAGTTGGTCAATTGAAATATGCTACTTCAGGGCTTGGGAGATCACTCTTTGGTAAGAGGTCTTGCTGTGAAAGAAAGACAATCTGGGTTCAAACCCTCAGTACCTATATAGAACCCAAGCATGGTGGCACACGCTTGTAACATTAGTATTGGGTTTATCACAAGAACTCTCTGACCGAATCTCCTAGACCAAATGACAAACTTCAGGTTCAGTGTGAGAAGCTGTCTTAAAAACTAAGATGGGGAATGATAGAGGAGGACATCCAGTATTTTCCCTCCATATGTGCGCACATAAATTCATAGGTTACATACCCACACAAACCCATATAAATACACACAGAGAAATCAATATGTCATTGTGACACAGAATCTCGGTTCTAATTTAACTTAGTTTTCATTAATTTAAGTTCAACTAAAGATAAGACTCATGTCTTTCTAGGGGACACCTCTTTAGATCCAGATGAGTCAGCTTTCAGACAGTTTAAGTGACTTTATCACAGTCTTCTAAACCTTTGTCTTCTTGATGATTGTTAACTCTTCTTTCATTTGGTATGTTGACAAATAATTCTAAGTAAAACAAAACTCATGCTTGTTTAATCAGAAACCTCAATAGCACAGATATACTGTGTGTGTGTGTGTGTGTGTGTGTGTGTGTGTACATGCTGCTACACATGTATGTCTATGTGTATATTGAAAGCTTTTTATTTGCACAGATTTGTGTATCATGTAATGACTTTAAGGAGAATAAGTATGAATTTATTCCTTACCAAATAACCTAAGTCAAACACATCCCAAAACAACCCTCAGCGGTGAACAGCAATATGTCATTTTATATTGATATGTGTAAATGCTAAACACTTAGGAGAGGGAAGTGTAGGAAGACTTCTTTTACTAATTCTTGCCAATATGGTTTCCGGAAAAGGATGTGAAGACACTTCAATTACACCATGTGCAAACTGAGTCATCTGCTGCTACCTGAAGATGGCCTGGTTTTATTTTAAAAATAACTTCATGGGTGTTTTATGTTTAAAGCAGCATGCCACCAAGAAAAACTCCACAAATTGCCAGGTGCTTAACTAGTAGACAATCATTACCTTCTGTGCTTAGTCTCTATATGTTTTATTGGTTGAAGAATTTTAAGAATATCCTTTAATTTAACTTCAAATGTTGTTACAGTTAAAAATATCTGAAAGTATTTTGGAAAGAAAGTATATAACACTAGCACAGTGTACTATTTTAGTGATTATGACCCAGAATAAAATGATTAAATAAACCACAAAGTAAAAGGCTACTGACTAGATTTTCAAAATTCTAGAGAAAAGGAATTAGAAATCAAAAGAAAATTAATTGTCTACCTAAGAAAGTCCACAGCGTCTTGGCTGAGCCAACAGACAGACACAGCTTCCTCTGAACAGCAAGAAAACAGCCAAGGCTCAAATAAACTCCTGGCAGCTTGTCTGTACCGTGGACTCAAGGAGGCAGACAGCCTTCAGGAAGATGATGTGAGCTGTCAGGTGCATCCTGCTATAATTGGAGTGTATATCGACTTTGGTCAGTTAGTAAAGAGATCATCAACTCCCAAGGTGCTCGCATTGATGGAGATGTGATAATGGAAGATCTCTCTTTAGATGTCTGCTGTTCGCAGAAGGGGTTCTCTCCAGAATTTAAGAGGAATTTTATATTTGTGTCACAGGTACAGTCCAAATGAGTTATTTCTTGACAATTAAACACGTATTTATAATAGTGTATTTTGTTTGGTCATATTCTGTCACTTGATTCAGTTAAAGCTGAGTGATTACAAACACATAGGACCTAGAAATAACTAACTTTTGTGGAAAGAAATAATCTGAGAGGCTAAGAGATTATCTGTATCTAATCACATTTTGTCATTGAAATTATTTTTATTATAAAATATTTTTAATAAGTAAATACTTAAAACAGTGTGAGAATAATTGATGGATCCTTCTAGGTAAATTAGTTAATGGTTTCATAATATATTTTCACTGTTGTGGTTAAAAATATCATTGTATTTAGTAAATAATTCATCTGCCTTTTTTGTTGTTGTTGTTGTGTTTTTTTTGAGATGGTTTCTCTGAGTAGCCCTGTCTGTCCTGAAACTCGCTCGTAGACCAGGCTGGCCTCGAACTCATAGAGATCTGCCTACTTCTGCCTCTTTAGTGCTGGGATTAGAGGAGTACATCACCTGGCTCATCTGCACTCTTTTAAGGCAAAATATTTTATAATGAAATACAAATTTCAGAAGTATGCGGAACCATAAGTATTGAGTGTATCAAGAGGCAGAAGTTGATAATATTGATGATGCCTTGGCTTCACAGGCCCTAAAATGAAATCGAAAATGCAGTTATTCTAAAACATTGTTTCTCAACATGCCCAATGATGCTGCCCTTTAATACAGCTCCTCTTGTGGTGACTCTCAACATTAAATCATTTTCATTGCCACTTCATAACTGTAATTTTGCTACTGTTATGAATCATAATGTAAATATTTTTGGAGATAGAGGTTTGTCAAAGAGGTCGTGACCCACGGATTGAGAAACACTGTATTTCTAAATAATGACCTGCTGCTTGGCAGAGTTTGATTTTTAGCTTGTATATTAAGAAAAGGAAGAAAGTCACTTAAAAAAAAAAAACCCAAAGCCACAGAGCTCTGAACTACAATCTGAGTCAGCAGTTGATGAGGGCTTGAAAACTTGACCCAACCAACTCATCTGAAAGAGCATGCTCAGAAGACTGGCTCACTTGACCCAACAACTCATCTCAAAGAGCATGCTCACAAGACTGGCTCTAGCTAACTTAATGCCAAGAAACTCAGGTTGAAAGTTTTTATTCCACATTCTCATTGAAATCCAGTACAAAATTTAAGTTTGTAGTAGCTAACTCAGAAAATGGAAAATAGTTCCTTTGGTTACATTTGGGAAACTTTTGTGCCTAGCATTTAAAAATATCTCCTTTTCTCAATATAATTCCTAATTAAGGAAAGACTAATATATTAAAAAAAATCTGTTTCTAATTTACTGAATTGGATAGCGTCCTCACTAAAAGTTGACAAAACAGTTTCAATGAAAATGCAATTACATTGAAGTTTTAAAAATCCTATCAACATGATCACTTTAATCACATATAGAAGCACCAAGAATGTTCAGTTTCTTAAAATTTAAGCCCCTTAGGTTACCACTTTATCATGTTTGCCAATAAAGTACTACCAAGGCTGAGAGGCAAGCAATCCTTTATGCTAGGCACCGAGTGAGGAGAAACTCGGCACTGGTGGCTCTGGGGGGATGGCTAATGAGCTTCAAAGCCCCTCTGCCTCCAGGTCAGAGGTTTGCATGAGACAGAGGTTGGAAGTGACAGGAAGTCATTATCTTTCCATGGTAGTTCGATGGCTTATGTGAAGGAGATTCATTGTTTCAGGCTACTTTCTAATGACCAAAATGTTACATCTCAATGACAAATTCAACCAAGGATCGTGTTCTTAACCTGCTATGTCTACCATATCAAAGCAAGTAATTTTTAGTGGAAAAAGACAGTACTTAAAGGGATATCTAGGAAAAATAAGGAGAGAGGAGAAGCAAGGAAGGAGAAAAGCTAAAGAGAACGCAGTTGTCTAGAACAGAACAGACCAAAATGCAACCGATTCATCATCTGAAAGCTTTTCTTGGCACTAGGGACCAAGGCATTTCATTAATAAAGGTCTTACTTGTTTCTTTTCAATAAGTTCTAATACTTTTACCCAAAGCCTCTGGATTAGGGCTCCCAAAGACATTAAAAGCCTTGAGATACTGTTCCTTTAGGAAGATTGTCACCACACATCATTATGATCCTCTTTCAGAAGCCATATTAGCTAGAGTCAGTGAGACAAAGTCTCCTCATGTTTGCTCTTTTTAGATAATTAGCAATTTTGTACATAGAGACAATATTACACATTGTTCTACACTGCACTGTATGTTTGTCCTTGGTTGTTTGGCAAGAGCTAGGGCTAAACATACACATATTCATCTTAGAGCCCTCAATATCTGAAATACAAACCTGGACAAATAGAAACTTCTAACACACACACACACACACACACACACACACGTACACTCATACACACTTGCACATGTATGCTCACCTCTGATACCTTAAATGAATCAAATCTGATATTTTTGATAATTGTTTACTAATTTCAAAATAAGATTCCAAATTCTGTAGACAGAAGTTTAGGAGGCACATGGTAGAGTGGTGATAACATGATGGAAGATTTGGTTTGAATTTATTCTGTCCATTGGACACATAGTGAATTTTCAATTTGAACTAATGATAAAAGGAGAAATTCACCGGGCGGTGGTGGTGCACGACTTTAATCCCAGCACTTGGGAGGCAGAGGCAGGTGGATCTCTGTGAGTTCGAGAGAAACCCTGTCTCAAAAAACCAAAAAAAAAAAAAAAAAAAAAGGAGAAATTCATGTCTTGTGTGCACTAGTAAGGACAACAGTCACATCATTGTAAGAAACCACTTCCATTATCTCAAAAAGTTCTGCTGGCCATTATTAGTCTAAATCATATCACATCCTTATTTTAGTGTTGAAATGTATTGTCTTCCAAAATAATTTAAGAGTAATTTAGGACCTCTAAGGAGAAATGATAAAGATAAGTTACAAAGGCATTAGAGTTGGAAGCTTATAAAACACATGAGACATATAATGTCCCATAGGCTACTTATTTAGACATTATTTTATACTCAACAAGTTAGGACATTTGACGATTTTACATCTTCAAAGGTTAAAAAAAATCTAGATTTTGTTTTTCTTTTGGAGGATGATTAATATCCTAGGGGTGTTTCTAGTACTTTGAATTCAGCCTGTGGAAAGAAGCCTGTCAATGATAGGGTTCTTGGATCTCTCAGCCTCTCTGTGTAAAATGTATGTATAATGTATGTACTACCACAACCAGGGGATTTTCTAAATGTGTGTTCTGAGGATTGACCCCAGACCTTCACGCTTGCAAGACAACACTTTACCAACTGAGCTATCTCGTTGATCACCTGCTGCCACTTTCTCTTTCCCCTTCTTCAGAGCTCGCCTCACTTCCTCCTCCCCACACTTCACCTCTTCCTCTTCCTCCTCCTGTTCTTTGGATTTATTTCACTCTTCATCATGTCTATGTGTATCTGTATGTAGGAATGCACATATGAGTGCAGTGTCCACAGAGGCCTGAGGAAGATATCAAATCTCCGGGAGCTGGAGTCACAAGTCATTGTGAGCTACCCAACAAAGATGGTAGGAACTAACTGGGGCCCTATGGAAGAGCAGTACTCACTCTTAACCCCTGAACCATCTCACTAGCCCTTCTTCCTCTGTTTTTAACGAGTGATTATAATTGCCTGTAAGAGCATAAAATCCATAACCCTATTTAGAAGATGAGGTCACACAAACACTTCTCTGTCTCCCAGATGGGAAATCCCCTAGTGCTTCAGAGTATTAGAAGGGACCAGCTGCTAATTAGACCAGCTTTAACTACTGTCCTCCACGTTGTTCTGCTGAAGTCTGAGAATCTTAGTGAATAAGAAGGGAATGGGTAAACTGACACATTTAGTTGCATTTTCGGCCACAGTCAGAGGAATTTGTAGATAATCTTTTAATAATCTGCTGTTTTCTCAGCTTATTTATCGTGGTCACAGGAAGCTGATATATTTGTGGTGAAAGCTTTGTGGGTATAAACAAACAAGTCTTTTGTTAAGTTCTTGTTCAACAGTTTGTGAGGTCTAGAAATGGCTAGAATTGTTATCACAAATCCCAAGATCATCTACAATTGGTATGGAAAAATAAAATATTCTAGAAGGGTTCACCAAACAATGAGTCCAGATTGTTCTTGCTGTCAGTTTTACAACTAAGAGTTGCTTTTTTCCTTTACTCAGACAATTCTTCCAATGCCAGCCATGTCTATTTAGAATGTTTGGAAGGAAGGGAAGAATCTGGGAAATAAGATTTTTTTTTTCAGAGTTAAAGGATGATATTACCGCAGTATTAGTAATTACAGTCAGAGGCACATGAATGGAAGAACTCTCTACAGTGAGAAGATGGATTGCTGCGATTTTCATTCTATGTGCCATCAGATAGTTCAGGTATACTCATTGCTGTGTTTTGAAAGAAAATGGTCCTCATAGGGAGAGGCACTATGAGGAGGTGTGGCTTTGTTGGAGTAGATGTGGCCTTGTTGAAGTGTGTAGTAGGTAATTTTCCTGTCCCGACCATCTGCTCCCAAATAACTGACATAGAGGCTTAATAATAATTATAAATGCTCGGCTGATAGTTCATGCTTGTTACTAGCTAACTCTTACATTTAAATTAACCCATATTTCTTATCTATGCTTTGCCAAGTGGCTCATGGCTTGTTACCTACATTTCCTTAGTGGTTGGCTAGTGGCTCCTCTGACTCCACCCTCCTGCTTTCCATCATTCTCCTAGTTTGGTTGTTCTACCTATAATTCCTGCGTGGCTACCAGTCAATCAGCTTTTTATTAAACTAATCCAAGTGACAAATCTTCACAGTGCATAAAAAAATTATTCCACAGCAGTGTGTCACTGTGGGGGTGGGCTCTGAGTTCTCCTATGCTCAGGCTACACCCAGTGTCACAGTTCATTTCCTTTTGCCTGCAGATCAGATGTAGATCTCTCAGTTCCTTCTCCAGCACCATGTCTGCCTGCATGCTGCCATATCGCCATATCCTGCCATGTCCTGCCATGAAGATAATGAAGATAATGGACTAAACCTCTGAAACTTTAAGTTACTCCCAATTAAATGTTTTCCTTTATAAGAGTTGATACGGTAATGATGTCTCTTCACAGCAATAGAAACCCTAACTAAGACACTCAGTATTTGATTTTTTTTTAAATGAGATGTGATTATGTAGCTATGTGGCTAGCCTGGAACTCAGAGTGATTGATCTACCTGCCTCTGTCTCCAAGTGGCTTACAGGCCTATGCTACTACACACAGCTTATCTGAAGTTCTAATACAGTGGATCCTTTCGAGTCCTGACATACCAACCTGGTTGTGTATTTTTTTAAAGTTTGTTTTTATTTTTTATTTATGTGTTTCTGTGTGTGTCTCTCTGTGTGTGTATGCTATCTGTTTTCTGATGCTGGTGGTGGCCAGAGGCAGGCATTGGATTCTTTGAAGCTGTAGTTACAGGTGGTTGTGAGCAACCTGACTGGGGTATTGGTAACTAAACTGTGGAGGACCAGCCCCCGGATTTATTTACCCCAGGGACTCTTGAGGAATGAGGGAGAAGAAACTTAGTTGGAAATAGAGGGGAGGGAAACAGAGAGAAATGCAGGATAGACTCGAGTGGGCCTGGATCCTTATCTACTAGCCCAGAACTTTATTCCAAAGGTCTATTTATAACAATGCCAAGGGGTGGAGCAAAAGACCTCCCCCTTACTAGTTAAGTCAAGTGTAGACCCTTACAAACCCTTGGTACTCAGGCCCATGGTCCAATCAACCTCTTATGCAATCCTGCTGGGTAAAGCCACTAGGAAATCTAGTGGGCTACAACACTAAATAGGGTCCTCTGGAAGAGCACCAAGCTCTTAACTGCCGAGCCATGTCTTCAGCCACCTAATAATGTTTAAAAAAAAATGATTAGAACTATAGATATGTGGGTGTCCTGTTTTAACCTCAATAAAAATTTCAGTTCCAGATGTTCATAGATAGTTTTTGTTGCTATTTTTCTCTAGAAACTTCATCCCATGCTACTCATATCACAAGGAGAAAACTCATGATTTGTGCTTTGACAAGTACAAGTTTGCAGAAATATTTTTTCTATAAAAGTGACGCAAAGTGTCTTCTTAAGAAGAGTTGAATATATCACCTGGGGGGTCTTCTTTTTCCTCACGTCTGTTGGCCACCAGGCTATGAGAACCAAGGGAGCAGAAGCAGTAGGCAGAGCTTGGGCCAGCCATGAGCACGACAGAAATACCTTTCTGGGAGTCAGCTTCAGTGATACAGCTCAACTTCATTCCAGAGTGAGGAGAATATATGGGACATGGACAACAGCCGGGACATCACCTAATAGGTGCTCCTAGCTTTACTTGCATTTTGCAGCATGGTCCCATCATACAGATGGGAGCACAACACCTAATTATCATATAGGCTACAGGGGGAGAACATTTGCAGGGAACTGTCAAAGGTCACACTTAATATAAGTCAGGCATCCAAGCTCAGGGACAGCTTCAGAATAAGGTCAGGCAGAGAATAGGAAGCCCCTGCTGGGGAGAGAGAGTCTTTCATTTTGCATCTAGCTCGGAGAGCTGTTGGGACACAGGGGACTTCAACCTTAAGCAGCAGCGGGGCCTTCCAACAATCCCCATGGTATCATGATACTGACTCTATGAGAACATGAGGATTTTTCTTTTATACATGGAGGCTAGTAATTTCCAAACCATCCTGATAATAGTATCCCTACATCCTGGTGCTGATGCAAAGGTTCAAACTTGAATAAACTAGTAAGAGCAGAAGGACTGGACTTCAGATTGAGAGAATGGCAGTGGAGAAGTGGTGGCTTTTATCCTCCTATCTCTGCCTCCTCTGCAAAGGGAAATTGCCTCCTCTGCTCAGCTTCATTTTTCTAATTATAATCAAGACCCAAACAAATCAGACCATTGAGAATCATTTGTTTCTCTCAGAGCCCAGGCAAACAGATGCAATTTCATTCTGAGCCAAGGCAGATGGGCTTACGAGACAGAGTGAGGGTGGTAACTCTGGGGGACACCAGTTATAATTTATCCTGACTTAGTAAGATTTTTCTTCTGTGTGACATGCTACTCAACAAATGGAGACACCCTGGCTAAGCAATTGCTCAGATAGTTGGAGTGTTGTGCTTAAAAGGACTTCTAAGCTGAATTAGCTCGAGATGACATCAGTGGTGCTCATCTTCATGAGGTCAGTCCAATAACGAATCTACTTAATATCTTCATCAGTGACCAAGCTAATGGAAGAGGAAGGCAGACTCATTAATTAACTTCAGGAAAGACATTAGACTGCAGGAGTGTATTGCACGTTGTAGGACGGGGCATGAATTTCAATGGCCTTTGCCATGATAAAGCACTTGTCCTTGGAATTCCAAGTCTGCCAAGACTGTCTGCGTATTGTATATCCCTGCAGGCATGGCTAAGAAAACAAATATGTGAACTCTTGCTACTGTGAACCTCTGTGCTTTCTTTGCTAAAGCACAGAGCATCTGTACTGGTCCAGTTTTGCTTTACACAGAACCACCCACTTCTTACAGGTGCATTATGGAATGCTTTTCCTTTCTCAACATGTGGCTCTATCTTAGAATTTCAAGGCTCTGCTGTACTGGTATAAGACAAAATCGACAACATAATTTGTGGTGTCCATTGTAAAATCTGCCAAAGCCCCTAGTTCATATTACAGAAAACCAACTAAACAAACAACCAAAAAAAAAAAAGCTACTACAAGGCAATAAATATAAAGTGCTTTACATTTTCCCTATCTCTCTGCCAACTTGTCAGTATTTATTTATTATTTAATGTCATCTAAGAAAGGAAAAATAAGAAATGTGGACTATTAGCATACCTGTTATCCTTCAATTTTATATGTGTCCAGTTTAAAAATGCAAATATGAGGACTTTTAATGCAAATATGGAATTAATGACATTAAGCAGTTTGTATTTCATGGCTAATGCATGCACCTGCATTTCTGCCTTCAGGTGACATTCTTCAGTTGCTGCATATTTGTGTGGTTATTTCATCTTCTATTGTGGTAAAATAGGGTCTCTTACTGACCTGGAAATTGGTTAGTAGGTTAGACTGGCTGGGATCCACCTGTCCCTATTCCCCAGCTCTAGAATTATGAGCATGTACCACCATACCTGGTTTTCCTTTCTCTTTAGTGTGAGTTCTAGAGACTGAATTCCAGTCTTCAAATACTGTCAACAGAGCTATTTCCCCAGCCCCACTAACTTAACTTAAAACATTTTTTTCACTTTTTTTTGTTTCTTTCATGATACACCCAGAAGTATGTTTAATAATATCCTGGGTGCTTCTCAAGCTGATCAAGTTAACAAGCAAGATTGTTTACCAAAAATCTACCCTTTGTCAACTTGTCTTAATATTCCTTAAAGCTTCCCTTGACCCCTAAAGACTTATATCTGTCTCCAGATGTAAAATGCACTCAGTCAATCTCCAGGAGTCCCTGTAGTCTTAACAGTTCCAATATTATCCCAAAGTCCAAATACAAGGTCCTCTCTGAAACTCTTAAGAATTCTTTGCTGTGGGCCTATGTGAACAAGAGAAGCCACACTTCCAGTATATAATGGCACAGAGTAAACCATTTGTTCTGAGAAGGCGAAATTAGGCCATAGGAAGGGAGGATGAGGGTGAGACCACAGCAAAACCCCAAATCAGCAGGGTCAACGGAAGCCCGAAGTTCCACAGCCAGAATCTGGGAATGGGGAGGTATGGTAAGACAGCTCAAGGATGTAGGGTAACCCACTCCCATGGCTTCACTGGTTGTAGCCCACATGACCTTTCTATTGGGTTGGCTCTCCTCCCTGCTTTCAAGCTGTCCATCATGGAGACTCCATGTACCTGGCACCTTCAAATTATCATTGTGTTTTCGGCTTCACTTTCACAGCTTTGTGCATAACCCTTGCAGATTGCTTGTGGAGAATTCTCAAAGCTTCCCTCCCACAGTGTCTGGCCTTCCTTAGACATCTGGTTGAAGCCTCCATAGGCCTGTGACTCTTACTTTCTGTATGCTTGCAAATCTTAAGTACGTTGTCAATAACTAGGTCTGCTGCCGGCTTGAGCAGTAGCTGCCCTCATCCTCTCTTGGACCACGGCTTACAGGGGCCTCTGTGTGCCTGATGATTGGCTAGGAGAAAACATATTTCTAGGTGGACTGTGGGAGCAGGAACTCTGAAGATTTCTCCTCAAACTGAAGTCTTTCACATGCATTATAGGCAGTTATCTTTGAGCCTGAGATGGATGGGGTGTGTTCTATCCTGAGATACACTCAAAGCATTTTTCTTATTGTCTTGATATGAGATACTTGGCTTTATTTTAATGATCTTAATTTCTCCAAGTGTCACATATTCCTTGGCTTCAGTTTTACATACTCTGTACTCCAGAGCAAACTGAAAGCATAAAAGATATCTCTTACACATGTATAAAATTCTCAAAGAATTAATAAAAACATTATATTAAAATAAAAATATTATATTAATAAATCTTTCTGCTCTGAGAGTTCCCTCTGAAAACTTGTCTAACAGCAGGCCATTAGACAGAACCTGAATGCTGGGCTACCTCAGAACATCTTCAGATTTGGGTGGCATACAAAATGAAAAGACTTCTCTAATCTATGGATTCATTGTAACTTTGGGCATATTTTTCAAACCCTAGAATCCACAGTGGAGGGAGAAAACTGATTCCTGAAAGTTGTCAGCACCTACACATACGCAATGGAGCATATGTTTACCTGTACTTACACATACACATCATACACACACACATACACACACACACACACACACACACACACACACACACATACACACACACTAATAATAATGATAATGATAATAATAACAATAACAATAATAATAATAATAATAATAATAATAATAATACATTGTAAAGGAAAAAAGGATGGGGAGCTGGAGAGATCTCAGTGGTTAAAAGCACCTGTTGCTTTTGCAGAAGACCCATGTTTGATGTCCCCTTCCCCAGCACCCAAATGGTGATTTACAATCACCTTCTCCTGATCTTCTTAGGCACCAGGCATGCACATGGTGCACATGCAGAAATGCAGGCAAAACATCCATATGCATAAAATAAAGTTATATTAAATAAAACTTAAAAGTAAATAAAACAAAAGTTTTCAAAAAAAAAAAAAAAAGAGGATAGTGTCCATCTTGCATCTATAGCTTAAGAGTTCCAAGAACTAATGGAAGTATCTAGGAGACAGTGCTGACATCTGCTCTTTGTGCTAAACACAATCCTTAAGATGTTGAATGCATTCCATATTCGATATTCATGTGAGTTTAGGAGGCTTATGATTCCCATCACCACTTATTCAATCTTACTTCTTTATTTCCTTAATTCCCTGTGTTTCAGCCAATCTGAAATGTTATCTTAGTAGTACCAAGGTGGATTTTATGCTTATAGATGGATGCCTGCCATCAAATGTTGGGTACCAGCTATATCAATGTATATACATATTAACTCAGGTTGGAATTTAGCATTGGTATGGCCCATATGGCAGCTACCATTCACTCCTGATCTCTCTTAAGACTTTTATTGTCCTTTCTTTCTTAGCTCTTTGTTTTTATTATAAAATTTATATTTATTAGAGAAAGTTGGAAATATAAACATAAGTAAATAAAGGGAAATTATGTACATTAAAGATAAACTAAATAGTGTGTTTTGCTTCCTTTCTGTCCTTTGCTAAGTATGTAACTTCAAAAGTGTTGTTGGGCTCCTTTGTATAAAGTTTAATGTCCTACTTTACATCTGGCACTATGTTATACTTACATTTTTTTATGTTACTGTCTGCATAAATATTTCATGACTACAGAATATATTATAACATACATTTATTTGCTTATAGTAAGTACTGTGATGAATGTCTTTTTAAATAAAACTTACCCCATTTTTCTAGCTTAGGTTATTAGGAGGGAGTCCCAGAACATTGCTGGGTTGAAGTGCCACACATTTTAAGACCTTTGATATTTGTTGACAAAAAGATGCATTATTTTTTCCTTCTGTCAGTGACTTCCCATGAAGCCACTGTCTCAACTGTAATAACCTTTGCTGTTTTACAAAGGAAAAATACCTGTACCTCTTCGTTAAACATGGGTGTTGTTATTTGCCTTAGTTAGGGTTTCTATTGCTGTGATGAGACACAATGGCCATGGCAAATTTTATAAAGGAAAACATTTAATTGAGGTGACAACTTAGAGTTCAGAGGTTTAATCCATTGTCATTATGATGGGACATGGAGGCAGACCTGGTGCTGGAGAAGGAGTTGAGAGTTTTACGTCTTAATCGGCAGGCACAGGGAAGTGAACTGTGATATTGGGCATAGCTGGAGCATAGGAGACCTCAAAGCACACCCCCACAGTGACACACTTCCTCTAAGAAGACCACACCTACTTCAACAAAGCCACACCTCCTCATAGTGCCACTCCCTATGGGGGCCATTTTCTTTCAAACTACCACATTACTAGAGATGAACAATTTGACATGAAAACTTTTGTTTTCTGATTCCAGTTTCCATGTTATTAATTCATGTTCTTTGAAGACTACTCATTCTTTTTTAAAAAAAGATTTTACTTTTCAAAGTTTATATGTATGAATATTTCCCTACGTGGATGCATATGCACCACACATGTGGATACCAAAAGAGGCAATCAGCTCCCTTGGAACTGGAGTTACAGATATTTTTGAGCTGCCTTAGAGGTGCTGGGAACCAAATCCACATCTTCCAGAATAACAGCAAGTGTTCTTGAGATGGCTCTGAGCTATCTCTTCAGCCCCATAGACTACTCATTCCTACAGTCATGAGTTACTAGAAAAGACAAGAGAAACAACAATAACAGCAGCAACAAACACTGAAAACATTTACAAAGTTTATAATATTGCTGATGTCTAAACTTCCCTAGTCACCTTCCCTTAATGAAAATAAGTCATCAAAATGCTATTTTTTTTTTGTTTAAATCACAATGGTGTGAACAGAATGACATTTTCTTGCGCTGCCTTTAGCCTGTCCACATAACACTGACTCTTCTCATTCATGAGAATAGGTAATAAAACCCTGTCAGACAGTTTAAGGACAAGCACCTTGACTCTTGTTCTTGCCCAGAAGCTAGAAGTGTCCTTAGTTCTGTCCTGGTCAGAAATATACATGCTTGGGGGACACTGATTTGTGTTTTGGTTTTTTATTATCTTAGCACAGCTTTCCTGGAAGCTGTAAGTAAGGGCAAGACCAGGACTCCAGTTCACATACCTGTATGGAGAGAGGTACAGACATCTCACAGATGCTAACTAGACTAGGCACCACCCCTCCCCATGCCTCAACCCTGTTTCTACCATAAATACTATAAAAACTACTATAAAAAGCCTCTATATTAGCAGATCAATGTCCCCCCTGCTCTTGCTAAACGGAAGTTCTGCTGGCTTTTAATTTCATAAGCTCCTGCCCTATAATAAACTTCCTGAAAATACACCCTCCTGCTGCTATCCAGGAAATCTTTCTGCAATCATGGAACAAATAACCTGGATGTCACTGGCTCTAGGAGGCTTTGGTGGCCATTGATTTTCAGCAGACTCTAGCCAGACTGGTGCTTACTTGGGCTGGGAAAGTCTCAAGAATCCCAGGGTCCCCTACTTTCCCCTCTGTGTCATTCAATCTCTTCTTTTTTGCTCTGGTCCTGTTTTTTTTTTTTTTTTTTTTTTTTTTTTTTTTTTTTTTTTTTTGTAGATGACCAATGTGGTTTTGCATTTCTATGTGATTAGAGACATCTTCCCAGGGTTTTTGTCCTCCAAGGCTGTTTTGCTGTATTCAGGAATACTGGAAGAACTGTTAAAGAAACATCATGTTAGGATGCCAAACTCTCTTTTCTTGAAGCTAAAATACATTGTTTTGCCCTGAGGAACTAATTCTTTAGAAAACCAAGCATAAAGGGAAATGCAGTGAAATCAGCCTACTTTAAATTTCACTTATTCTCATTGTATATGTGCCTTGCTTCTAGATTCCTTTTACTAGACATGCAGGATCATGTTTTTGGATTTTTGGCAAGTTGGAATTTTAGCTTGCATTTGGGGTTTGTGGATTTTTCTGGAAGTTTCTATTATCAATAAGCTCTCAATTTTTGGAGGAGTTGGTAGACTGAATGGGATATTCTTGACAGGTCTTTTAGTTCGGATTTTTTTCCCATTAAATTTTATTTGGCTTTTTGAATTGATTTTGAATAGAATGGTTCTTGATTCTGATGGTTAATCATGAAGGCTTTGGTTTTTCATCTGTGCTTGCAATTAAAAAAAATAATTCTGAGAGTTCATATGTGCACTAGTCCTGTTGTGTTTAGAAGGCTTGATTTTCTTTGTGTTATCCAGCACCTCCGGCTCTTACAATCTTTCTTCCTCCTCATCTGCAGAGTTCCCTGAGCCCTACATCCTATTTAGGACTCAGTGTTCCAAAGTCTCTCACTCTGCACATTGTCCAGTTATGGCTCTCTGTATTTGTTTCCAGCTAATGCAAGAGGAAGCTTCTCTGATGATGTCTGAGAAAGGTGCTGATCTATGAGCACTGCAGAATGCCATTAGGAGTCATTTTATTGCTATGTCCTTTCACAGAACAATAGAATGTAGTAGTATGTGGTTTTCTCTGAGGTCCATGTCTTATAGTCACAGGTTCTTGGCTTACTTGATAAGTGTTGGACATGGGTTCCATCTCATGGTGTGGGTCTTAAATGTAATCAAATAGTGCTTGGTTGCTACCGCAGTGTTTGAACTACTATTGCAACAGTGCATCTTGCAGGCAGGTTAGTATTGTAGATCCTTTAGCTGGGTTGGTGGTTACCTTTCTCCTCTGGTAGTACATGAATACTAGTCAGTAGGGGTGAAGGTTCTAGTTAGGCACAAAATACTTCTCCACGTTCAATGAGTTATGTATGTGTTGTCTTTAGCAATAGGGCCTTATCATCAGTTTGTGTAGAGTAACCCAATAGCAAAAGTGGTAAAAAGAATTAAAACAATTTCTTTTAGATGTCTGCTTGTTTTCTAATGAGAGCAATCAAGAAAGGGTATGGATTTGAGTAGGTGGAGAGATGGGGAGGATCTGGGAGGAGTTGGAGGAAGGGAAACTTTAATTAGAATATATTGTAGGAAAACAAATCTGTTTTCAATCAAAAAATTGTAATTCTTTTTTATTACTTTTCCAGTACAGGAATTTGAACCCAGGGCCATGTGTATGCCAGGCAAGTGCCTGACTACTGAGCTTTACCTCTGTCACTTCCCGCTCTTACTTGGAATGCTTTGCCACATGTTCTGGGTGTCTGTTTTTCAGTGTAGCCTTGAATCAGGTACAGAGATTTCCCAGGGAAGCACAATACAAACACACTCTAACCTACTCATGGACCTTTGCAGATTAGGGTGGCTCCATATTGTGAGCCATGTGGCTAAACATGATTCGATTGCCTCATTTCTGACCCAGCAGTCCAAGATGCTGCACATTGCTGGAGGCAAATGTTCAGACTCGTGCCTCTTTTTTTTTTTTTTTAGGATTAACAGAAGAGCTGAAGTTTTAGAATTTTCCATATGGCTGCTTCCCCATCACTAGCACTAACAGTGACAAAAAACTAAAACCAAACTAAACCAAATGAAACAAAGAAACAAAACCTAAAACAACAACAACAACAACAACAAAAACCACCATTTCACTTTAGCAAAAGTATGGACTCACTTAGTATTCCTTACACTCTGGAAGGCTGACTATAAAAGCTTATACTTCCTGCTGTGATTGTAGCCTCCTTGAAAGAAACGAAGCAGCAACATGAAGTTAGTTCCCGTTATCTCCACACTGACTCTAAGTCCCAATTTCTGTCGTCTTCCCTTTCTGACTATTTAATACACTTATCGTTGCTCTGCCTGGCATTCCCCTATAGGAAAGATTGAATTTAACAAATGTACACCAAGAATGATAGCTGACACTAATTCAATGAGCAGAAGGTTAAATCCAATAATAATTCCTGAGGTAATGGAGATGGGTATGGTATGCAGAGCTCTGAAGAGTCAAAGAGATTAACTTGAGACTACGCAACTCCTTTGGCCATGTAGCCACTAGAAAATGACAAAGCACTTTAAGGCAGAGTACTGCTGGAGCCTAAAGATTTATTTTTAAAAAGCGAACAAAGCATCACAGTCAAGCTGATGCAATAATTTTGCAATCCAGTGAGCTGTTAGGCTCAAGTAAAGGAAGGCATTAGCTAAATGCAATCTGGAATGAACACATTAATTGGCAAAGCTGCTATCCCTAAACGTGAATAAAGTATTGAATGATTTTTAACTCAGAGGAATGTTAGTCCATGCTAAAATCTGTAAGGACTGTATGCACAGATTTTAAAAAAATATAAATAAGTAACACTAGGGATAACAGGGTAGAGAAGGGAAGAAGAAAAGATTGAAAGTGATTAAAAAAACAAAACTGCTTGATTTAATGTATGTAGATGAACGCTGTGGACCAGTGCTTCCCATGAGACTTCATGGCGGATTGCCACTGATGGCAAGTCTCAGGAAACTAAGGAAAAACTTGCAGCTGGGCCCCTCTCTGGATCTGCCTCTAACAGCCCTTCTCAGTGGGATGGCAGGATTAGGGGTAAGGCTGATGGCATAATGGAATCTGTCCTTGCCTGGGCTGATTGCGCTCCTGATCTGAACACCAGTATTGGGGTGACAGCTGCTCTTCAACCTTCTGAGCAGCAAGTGGGAGGGCCGCATGTCAATTGCTTGTGCACATTCAGCCATCACATCTTGACTATTAAGGAGAAAGCAATTCATACTTGTGCTACTCATTCTGAAGAGTATATGAAATATTCAGTCAAAGACTTGGAGGGCTGGGAGACCCACTGTGAATTTTCCCTGACTGAGCTGAGCTCTTTTAAAATATATACACGATCAGTGAATTATGATAATTTTTGGATTGGGATGGTTGTATAAAGATATTGAACATTACATATGCAACTCACATATGTACCTCAGAGGAAGACTGTCAAGTTTTAGGAGTACTGTAGTAGTACATGATATTGAAGCTGGCTTAGATCTGTTAAAACTCAGAATGGATGCCGTGAAAGAAAGGAAATGGAGGAAAAAGAATGCTTTTCTAGGATTAAAACTTTGTAAATTCATAGAGTAAACTAAGGTATTATGTGATTAAAAATAAAATGTGTCCGTATATTACATTTTAGTGAAAAGATACTGATTAGATATATGTGTACTGATGTTCATTCTAAACACTTAAAATGTGCATAACATTGAATTTATACTATGTTCATATCAAGGAACTATTTTTGCTTAAATAATGAATCTTCTTTGCTGTTTGGTTTTTCAATTAAAGGGTACATTCTTTTATATTGTACAAAATGTTTGACAAAACACATGGAATTTGTGGAGTAAATATAGATGTAATGAGAACAACCGTAATCAATCTACCTTCTATTAGGACCTGAAATGTTACTTATATGATCGCGTTACTTTCAATTTTGTCATATTTTCTATTCCCTATGGAAACTCAGTAAACTGAATTTTATCATTTCCTTTTCTGAAATGGCTTTATCATAGCAAATAGGGTTTGCTAATCTTGCTCAATGTCTGACAATCAATGTAATTACCATATCAATGGAATAAAGAAAAATGCTTCATCAATATGTGTAGAAAAATTCAACATTGATTTATAACTTTAAAAATCTTCAAGCAAACTAGGAATAATAGAAAGGGGCTTTCGAAGTCTTATAAAAAGCATGCATATGAAACCTACTGGTTCTCTATCACAGTTACTGATGACTGATGATGGGCTGAATGCTCCCTATGACAAGTCAGGGATGTCTGCTTTCCTATTCATCACACCAGACATCCAAGACAGAATAATATGACAATTAAAAGAAATAAGAAGAATACAGATTGAAATGGAAGAATGAAATTATTTGTATCCATGGACAAGATTGTAGAGATTTTTTTCAAATCCAAAAATATATATTTAAAAACCTAGGAGATATTTTAGATATTGCTTTGTTCAATTTTCTGGTATTTTTGGTTAGTTTTTGTATACATGACTTGTCTATTGGTGAGAGTGGGATATTCGAGACACCTTCTGTCATTGTGTTGGGGTTAATCTGTGGTTTTATATTGGATAGCATTTTTGAAATGAAATTTGGTGCACCTGTGTTTGGTGCATAATATTTAGACTTCTAGTATCCTTTTGGTGTATTATACTTCTGATGACCAAGAATTGACTTTCCTCATCCATCTTGACTAGTTTGGTTTGAAGTGTATTTTGTCAGATAGTACAAAAGCTATACCTACTTGTTTCCTACTAGTGCATTTGTGTAGAATATCCTCTTCAACACTCTTCTCCCTTTTAAAAGGAGGTATCTATTGTTGATGGTGAGGTTCCTTGGGAGCAGGATAAAGATGGATCCTTTATTCTGATCTAATTTTCTAGGCTGTGTCTTTTTATGGAGGGATTGAAATCATTAATATTTATGGTCATTATTATAAGATATATGTTATTAATTCTTGGCATTTTATTGATTTTATGGCATTTTCTTAGGCTTCTATTGATTGACTATTTCAGTATTGTTTAATTATTACCTGTGACCTCTTAGATGTGTTTGTCCTTCTTTTCATGCTGAAGTATTCCTTCTAGCATCATCTAGCATCATCTATAGATCTGACTTGGTCATTAGTTCATCTAATTTGTGTTTATTTTGGAAGGTTTTTGTTTTCCCTTCATTTTAATAGATAGTTTTAATAGGTATAATAGTCTTGATTGACAACTGTGATCTTTCAGAACTTGTAGTAGATCTTTCCAGACCCTCCTGGCTTTGAAACTTTCTGTCAAATAATAATATTATTATTATGGATCTGCTTTTTAAAGTGACTTGTGCTTTGTCTCTTTAAGATCTCAATGTCCTTTCTTTCTTCTGTGTTTTTTAGTATTTTGAGAACAATATGTTATGGGGAATTTCTTTTCTGGTTATATCTATTTGGAGTTCTGTAGGACCTGGATGGGTATTTATTTTTTGAGGTGTGGAGAATTTTTTTCTATGATTTCACTGAAAATATATTCCATTGGTATAGTATTTTTTCTTCTATGTCCATTATCCAATAGTTAAGTCTTTCATGGTGTCTTAAAACTCTCCTATGTTCTTTTCATGGATTTAGGAGCTTTTGAGGCTCTTTTCCTTTTGTTGGTGTCTTATCTAGCCTTGATGTGATGGTTTTGCTTTATATTATTATTTATTTTGTCGAGTTTGGTTGCTATCTCTTAGAAACCTGTTTTTTTCTAATGAGACAGAAAGGGAGTATGTTAGGATAAAGGTAAGGGGAAGAACTTGAAGGACTGGAGGAAGAGGAAACTGTAATCAGGATATATTGTATGAAAAGAGAATCTATTTTCAATAAAAGGAAAAAACAAAAAAATCACTGACATTATTGAATTATTGAATTTTTTCTCCTTGTCTTCCAACCCTGATACTTTGTTTTCCATGTCATCCATTCTATTTCTGAGGCTTTTCACTGAAGTTTTTACTTGGCTTATTGAGTTTTTCATGTCCCGTAACTTTCTAATTTTTTTTCAATAATTCTGACTTCTTACTGAACTCTGTTTTGTATCTTATATTGACTTCCCTTTTACATTCATCTCTGTTTTTATTTTCCTTGAGTTGTTTGAACACAGTTATAATAATTCTTTTAAATTCTTTGTCTGGAAGTACTTCACAATCATTCTCATTGGAATCTATTATTGTGCATTAGTAAGTTTTAGAGAAGACAGTTGTGTTGGGATTTCAAGTTGTTTCTGCTTTTGGACTGGGATTTTCACATATGGAGTTAGACTGGTGAGGAGGGGTGGGAAATGGCCTGGGGACTCCTTACTACTTGTTAGGCCAGAAGGTAAGGGATCTTTATAAGTAGACATTGGCCTTTAGGGCCCAGGAACTTTTACCTTTTGGCACCAGGGTCTGGCCACACTAGGTAAATTTGGACTGCATGGTCGAGATTAGGAGACCCTATAACTGTCCACACTGGGAAATGAGTGGACCAGAAAAATTTGGACCAAGCAGTAGGGGCCTGAGCCACCCTTATAGGTTAGGTAGGGGCATGAACTGAGAGGATTCAGATGAAGAAATATGAGCTAAGTAAGTGCTTGGGGCTTGGGGGCCGGCTTCCTCCCTCTTTTCTCCTCTCTCTCTCTCTCTCTCTCTCTCTCTCTCTCTCTCTCTCTCTCTCTCTCTCTCTCTTTCCTTTTTCCAGTTCAAGACTCCTGCCCATGGGATAGTATTGCTCACATTCAACATAGGTTTTAATTAAACATCTTTGGAAAAGCCCTCACAGATATACCCAAAGATACTCTCAAGTGATTCTAAATCCGGTCAGGTGAACAAGGATAAGTTACTTCTATTTGAGTAGCATTCAATCTCTGCTCCCAAATGCCTCATGTTTATTTCATAATTGAAAAAATGCACTTATTCAATCTGTAAAAGTCCTCCAAATCTCAACAGTTCTAACATTGTTCAAAAACCCAATTTCAAAGACCTAAGGCTATCTCAAAATTATGGGTTCCTGTTAAATTAAACAACAATAAATAAATTAATAAATAAATAAAAACATACTTCTAATATACAAAGGCACAGAATTAACATTCTCATTTCAAAAGGGTGAAATGTGGAGACAGCAAAAAATAATTAGACTGAACTAAGACGGAAGCCCAGCAAGCCAAACACTCAACCCTACAGGGTCATAGGCACCACGTAGGCATACAGTGGCCTCTTTTGTGTTACAATGGATTTGGGCAGTGCCCTGCCTCCAGCTCTGTCAACCAGCCTCTCCTTCCGGACCATCTCCACTAGTGCCTGAAATTTTTCTCTGTCAGCTATCCCGTGGTCTTGGCATCTGTAACATTCTGGAGTCTCCTTTGCAGCGTTACCTTCACAGCTTTGTGCAGTGGCCACGCAGAGGCTGCTAGTGTTGCCCTTTCTCCACTTTCTCGTTGACACCATAGAATAAGCTACTCTCATCATCATGCACTCTTTTAATCTGAGCTGTGAGTCAAGATAAAGCCTAATTCCTTTGAGTTATATATATATATATATATATATATATATATATATATATATATATATATATATTTATAATTTTTTGAGAATTTTATACAGTTGTGATAGTGTTCACGCCTTACTCCTCTCAAATTTAGGGTTATCTTACTAGGGGAACTACCTTTAGAGAAAACTGATTCTCCCTCTCACAGGCACCTTCCATTGCCTGTTGCTCCTCAGCTAGGGCTGGGGCTTCACAACCATTTCCCAACTCCATGCTGGGACTTTATCTGCATTGATGTTATTTTATTTCCAGGTCTCTAGTCACAGAGATGAGAAAAGCAACTACTATGCACACAGATGAATGAAGATTTAAAAGTAGAGCAGTTTTTTTTTTTAATCAGAAATAGTTCCAAACAGAAGTCAATGGAAGAACACCTACAGTACTGATGAAAAACAATGTGAGCCCAGAAATCTATTATCAATGAAAAGATCTTGTGTACAATACAGACTGTTTTAGACAAATAAAAGTTGAAAAAATAATTGTTAGTCAACTTCTTTTCAAAAAATATTAAAGGAAGCCAGGTGTGAATCTCTGAGTTTGAGGCCAGCCTGGTCTACAAAGCTGGTTCCAGAACAGCCAGAGCGACACAGAGAAATACTGTCTCAAAAACCCAAACCAAATTAAAGAAGAAAACATAAAAAAATGTTAAAGGAAGTTCTACAATTAAAAGAAATATGACACCAGAGGGAAATGTAGATCTACTCAAAGAAATGAATACTACTACCCCCATCAGGTAGGTCTTCCCTCCTTGCCTAAACTTCCCTAGAAATGTCCTCCACAGCACACCCGGAAGTACATCTTCTCTGTGATAATTCTAGGCAAGCCAACAATGAAAATCAACCATCTCAATTTGTAACACACTGCCCACCTCCCCACTGGCTTTGTTCAAATCTTTCTGGTCATCTTGATAAGATCTTTTTAAATCTGAATATTGTTTAGCTTGAGAGTGACTTGGGAGTTATTTTTGCTTTGTGTTTTAAGTTTCTTGAACCTGGGGGTTTCTATATTCCGGTAAGTTTAGAATTCCTATGGTTACCATTTCTCACATTGTCTTCTTCCCTTCCCTTTTTTTTTCATTTTCCCCTTTTGATATTGAAATCCCCCACACTGGACCATTTTAAAATGCTGTACCACATCTCTTAGTCTCCTATGTTCCCTCCTTTTCCCTTCTTTCTTTGATTTTTTTTGATTCAGCTTTTGAAATTTCCATTGGATTTTATTTATTCGATTGTTTCCTCAACTTGGGTCTGTTGATGAGCCTCTCAAAGACTGTCCTCATCTTGACCATTGTCATTTTTATTTATGTCTGTTCAATTTGATATTTTCCCTTATAGTTTTCATTTATCTCTAGACTCTTTCCATTTTTCATACAAATTGCCTACATTTTCCACTTTAAAATATTAATCATAGTTTTATTACATTTCTTCTCTGATATTTCAAGCTTCATGTATATTTGAATCTGGTACTATTAACTGCTTTTATTCTTGACATTGTATTTCCTACCCTCTACCTTCTTTATGAGTCTTACAGTTTTGCTTACTGGAAACCTGTACACATTTATTGTGCTTTTAATTATATAAATGCTTTTAAATGTACATGACTTTTGCTTTTTACTAGGTTGAATCACTTTGTTCAAGAGCTGATCTAAGTTAATGTTTTCTTCTAGCTATAATCAATCTCCCCTATGCCCTACAAGTCTCAAATTCCTGTAATGATGCTTTTTATTTGTATCAAGGGTTGAGTTGTTGGAAAGATATTGTCAATGTGTTTGCTTCGCACTTAGTTTTGACGTTGCTTGTAAAAATCTCTTTATATCATGTAACTTATCGTCCAACACCTGGCCACAGGTTCAATTTCACCTGGTGTTTGCTTTCCTGCTTAAAGGGGTTACAAACTATAACAACTCTCTATTGTATGTCTACAATTCATTGATCAGATTTCAGCTCATTGGGATATTTCTCACTCTAGAATTTTTCCTCACTTTTTGGAAACCTATCAATATCATATGATTAATTCAGAATCCAGTTGTTTGGTACCATGTAGATCTTTTGAATATTTAACCTATCCCAATGTTCAGAGATCTTAATAATATATTTTGTAATATTTCCATACTCACTCACAAAGGTACACATGCATTCCTCTATACATACATAGTATTAGCCTTTTAGGAATTTAAAACAATTCATACCCCCACTTATAAATATAAAGACTATTCCCAATTACTGGGCACTTCACATTATGAAGTATATAGTGAGTATCATTGTGTTGATTCCCTATAAACTTGTATCAACATATAATTCAAGATTTATTTCTAAAAGAGGAATTGCTAGACTAAAAGCATCTTTTTAGGTTTTGGTACCCTTTTCAAACACACACACACACACACACACACACACACACACACACACACGATTTATTCATTCGCTTTTATGCATATGGATATTTTGTCCACCTGTATGTATGTGTACCACATGCATCCACCTACCCACAGAGGTCAGAAGAGGGAGTTGGATCCCCTAGAACTGGAGTTATGGATGTGTTTGTGAGTTAACATGTGGGTGCTGGGAACTAAACCTGGGTCCTCTGCAAATACTCTTAACCACTTAGACACCTCTTCAGTCCTGCCTTTGATTTTAATAGAATCTTGGCTACATGGAGCATTTCCTAAGAAGACAAGTACTGTTGATGGTTCAGCACAATGGTCTTAGTCTTGACTCTGCCATGTATTTTATGTCTGATTTTAGATATGTTTATTAATCTACCTGGTTAGTTATTTGGTTCATTTTATGCATAAACTGAAGATGTTGAGGGATATTAAATTTTTTTCTGAGGATGGTAAAGTGGGTCTGATATGTGGTGCTTTGTAATTCTGTTCCTGGTTCCACTGAGACCAACTATTCTTTCATCTTTTTATGTATGTTACAGGTATTGGACATGGATTGTCTTCTAGATCTGAAGTTTAGTCACTTATTATTCCATTCATTCTTTGAATTGCCTGAATTTGTAACATTTGAGTTCTAAGTATGATTCCTAGATTTGATTCCCTAATACATCCAATATAGCATAACTGCAGCTATTTAGACTAAAGCCAAACAAAAGGAGGCCCAATGCTGCTTCCTTTAATCTCTCCTGGTTTTACTTTTCTTTCAATTAACAATGCTTCAGTTTCAATTACAGATTTTTTCCCAGAGAAATGGTAAAAACATTTGGCAGTTCACTATTAATTATTCTGAATTTAAATAACTAAGACCATTTCTTTTTTTTTTTCTTTATTAAGAAATTTTCTACTCACTCCACATACTATCCACAGATCCCCCCTCCTCCCACCCCCCAGCCCTCTTTTTCAAGCCATCCCGCATCCCCACATCCCCCAAATTGAAGTCTCCCATGGGGAGTCAGCAGAGCCCAGCACACTGAGCCTAGGCAGGTCCAAGGACGTTTCCACTGCACCAAGGCTGTGCAAGGCGTCACACCACAGGCACCGGGTTCCAGAAGCCTGCCCATAGACCAGGGACAGATCCTGATCCACCTGCCTTGGTGCCCCCCAAGTACGAGCCAAACAACAGTTTTCCGTGTCCAGAGGGCCTAGTCTAGTCCCGTGGGGGCTCCACAGCCACCAGTCCACAGTTCACGGGCTTCCACTAGTGTGGCTGCTAAGACCATTTCTCATGTGTCGTCTTTCATTTGGCCTTGGAAAGTGTGTCGATAACCAGTGTACCGGTTATATTCTGAGGACTGTTTCTATTTTTATCCTGTCAATTTCCAAGCCCAACACTCTCTTGTATACTCAGTATTAAACACTATAGTCATATATATTTTGTCTGAACACTACTCCTACCTTAAAAAGTTCTTTTACACTTCTGTGAGAAACTCTAATTAACTCAGGTACAAGAACGAGACTGTTAGTTTAATCAGACTTTCTCAAAATAGCCACTGAGGCAAACTGACTCATTCTCCCATGTGTCTGATTATCTCTCTTGGAAATTTTGAAATTCACTCAATTTGCATCTATGTTAAGAATTTCTGCACCTCTAAAGTTCTACTCTCCCCACTACCAACATGTAACCTTCCTCCACCAGAAAATGATTTTCTGTTAACTAGGGATAAAATGCTCTCTTTTATCATTGCAGGTAAAGTACTTGTGTTTTATCTGTAATGGGAAAACAATGAAACTTTATCAAAATAGTTTTGAGTAAGGCTAAGTTTGGGATAATTTTTCCAGCACTAAGCTGAAGTTGGAATATAATAACTTTGAAAATAAATTTACTGGGAAATAAACATAACTCACATTTCAGAATATAAACACATTTGAATATAGGCACAGACTCCCCATCCCTAGTTGTGAAAAGACTTTACTATAAATTCTTCCATCTTACGTGGAAATATCTGTTAAAGCAACAGAATGTATTTTGGACTCTTTTCCCATATTTCTATAATGTAATGTGAGTTCCATTGATATACAATCCATCGCTCCACTATGTCTTCTTCACTAGCAAAGCCATCCAGTAACTTACATGAGTAGATGCTATGGTACATCCCTAAGGTCCCCCTTTAGACTGATCCCCAGATATGCCCAGTTTGTTGGCAATGTCAGTGGGTTATGGGTCTCAAATGAATCCTTTCTGAAAATAACTCTTCACTGAGTCATTGCAACCAGACTCATCTGCTCTTCTTTCATTTCTGTTGCTGTGATAAAATGCTCCAACAAAAACAACTTTGGAGAGAAACAAATTTATCTCTGCTTCTAAGTCTAGTGTATTGCTCATCACAGCAGAGAGGGTACAGCGCAGGACCCTGCAACAGCCAGCGATAATGTCTCTCTAATCAAGGGCAGAGAGACATGAATGCACACATGCTTAGCACTTAGTGAGCTTTCTGTACTCTTTCATAACCAGGGAATGGTGCTGCCTACTTTCAGTCTGGGTCTTCCCATGTCAGTTACTATAGCCAGGATCATCTCCCCAAGACAGGCCAACCTGATCTAGACAGTCCCTTCTTGTGACTCTCTTCCCAGGTGATTCTAAATTGTGGGTACTTGAGTCATAAGATATGGAGAAGTCAAGCTGGTATCAAGCTATAAGTTTCATTCTCATGGGCTAACTTTCATAATGCTGGAAGTTTTGATTCACACTTCTGGGGGGAGAAAAATAATCGCCAGTCTTTCCCAGCTGTGAATGCTCTTAAGCTCATGATGACTGGATGACTGGCCAAGATATGCCAACTGATGCAGCAGTGATACAAACCTTAGGAAAATAACCTGCCACTTTTTGATTAAATTTAAGACCAACTTTACAAGATAGATCTTGCTATGTCTGTCATAAGCTGTAGGGGAGAACTTAATACTGTTATTCTGTTAAGTGGACATAGTATTAAACTGCACCCCTAAGTACTATCTTCATACTAATAGATGAGCCTGTCCCTCAAAGCCCTCACCAGACATTCATATTCTTCAGCAGATAGCTATTAATTCAGAGGCCCACAGTCAACATGCAGAGAATAAGAAGCTCAGGAATGCTTCTCCTAAATGGGGCATTTATACCGATCTCCTCCCAAAGCCCTGCAATCACCATGGAAGAAAGAACAGAGAGAGTATAAGGACCAGAGGTAGTAGATGAATGTAACAACACAGTGTTTTCTACATAATAAGGGACTGTTGCACACATGACCTCCTAGTGGCTGTGACTGCATATGAGATACCTGTACAAGATCAAGCTGGACAAAAAGCATGGATAGGAAGAGTGTTGTGAAGTCCCACCCTTACCTGAGAAGACATTGGCAGTTAGTGGCTGCTGGAACTGGAAGAGACAGTTTTCTTCAGGGATGTGGCCCTTGAGAGTTTACCTATCTTTTGTTAGATGGCTCTACACCCTTACATATACTGACAGTCCTAAGCGAACATAGTGTTAATTTTTTTTGGAAGGTTCTACATTTTATTACTGGACAAACTACTCCCCCAACTTAAAACACGACCAAGTCTTCAGGTTAAAATGTTGAACTCCTTGTTGTAGGATTGCTTGATGACCCACAATTCAGTATAAACTCTGTCTTACCATTGTGTGAATCCTTACAGACCCCGCTTTGTTTTCCTCCAGTGTTGTACCATATTTTGTTACCAGTTTTCATCCGAATCCACTGAGAAATAGGACGATTTTGCTTTTGTTTCTTGGCCAGGAATCGCTTGATTCTGAAAGTCTTGTGAGAAGACATGGCGAGAAGCCAAGTCAGGAGTCCACTGCACAATGGAGGAGGGTGCTTTTTGTTTTTTTAAAGCACATAAACTTGGGAGCAAAAAGTAGTGAGGAGATGGGGAAGGAACTGGAGTATAGGGGATGGGGGATGCAGAGTGAATTTGGTAATTTGTTTTTTAAAAACATTAACATTTAAAAATAAAAATAAATCTTTAAAAAAGTAAAAACAACTCTAGCCGTCACTCCCCCCATTTTAGGGGACAATGTCAGCTGTGACCTACTCTATTGGAAATATTAATATCTGTTTCTCTCCTCTTCATTTGAGAAGAGTCTGTGAATCAGCCTGGTTCAAGGCTCACTGTAGGATGGTCTGAGGACTTGATTGTGACATCACTGCAGGTCAGCTTCTCCTGCCCAACCATCCACATAATTTTATCATGGGCATTGTTCCAGAGGACACAGTTCTTATGTTTAACAATAGTCTTCATTCCTCTCCCCAACATTATACTGTTTTACTCTTAATGAAAGAGAAATATTGCTACTATGTAAATAAATCTTACTATTTGAGAGATTTTGCTAAGAACTTCTGATTCATTCAGTCATTCAAATTCCAAAACAGTATAAAGTAAGGCTAGCCATGATGGTGCACACCTTTAATCCCAGTACTCAGGAGGCAAGAGGCAGGCTGATGTCTATGAGCTAAAAGCCAATCTGGTCTACATAGCCAGTTACAGGCCAGCTAAGGCTACATGGTGAAACTATGTCTGGAAACAAAACAAAACAACAACAATAGCAACAACAAAAACCCGTATACGATGAAAATTACTGTAGATGGAAGTCTTTGTCCCACCAGCAGCTTCCAAATAAACACACAGAGGTTTAATATTAACTATAAATGCTTGACCAATAGCTCAGGCTTATTAATAAATAGCTCTTACATTTTAAGTTAACCCATATTCCTTGTTTACACTCTGCCACATTGCAGTACCTTTATTAATGTGGTACATTCATCTTCTGTTCCCTCTGCATCTGGCTGATGACTCCAGATTCCACCCTTCTTCCTCCCATCATTCTCAGTTTGGCCCTCCCACCTAACTTTATCCTGTACAGCTATTGGCCAGTCAGCTTCTTTATTAACCAATGACAGCAATGCATATTCACAGTGTACAGAAGGATTATTCCACAGCAAATTACTATTATTATTTATTATTTTTTATATTTTATATATGTATATTTATTTTCATATATTATATTTTATATATTATTATTATTGTTTTTTAAGTGAACATGTTTCTCCTAAAAGAATTATATCAATTGTACAGGTATATAGCAATGAGACAGCAAAGATAGGTTTTGAAAAATATCTGCCACAGAGCAGGCATTATGCCTTCAGTTACTCAGCAACTCTACCTCCCACTTCTCCAAAACACAGATTGAATAGCTGAAAAGGATTGTTTGGAAGGAGAACAATTAAAGTTTTGTGGCTTTGCAAATCAATGAAATATTTAGAAAATTAGATTTTACTCCATATTTACATTCCAAAGAGACTTCTTTTGTAAAACCTATCTCTCATTTTAAAGTTATACACATTCAATGCCACACCTACATGTTAGATATGACCCATTAGCTTTGGAGAAAATGAAATTTTTTTATAATTAATTATATGCAAAACCATCTGTGCCTATTCGTTAATGAGATGATTTTTCTTGGAATCAACAATATTACAGTGAAATTGTGTGTCATTAATTTGTTAAATGTTTATAACTATTGTAGATATTAACTGGAATTCTATCTCTTATGCATAGAAATGTGGAAAGCCAGATTCTTTTATAGTTTAAGTGTGTTTCAAACATAATTGGAAAAGCTACAGACTGATCATATCTACTGAGAAGAAATGAATTGTTAACTTTTTAAGTAATTCAACTTAAAATATTTTCTTCATTAAGTACAAATAAATCCAGTTTACCTTAGAAAATTTTTAAGGTAGACAACCCTGATATTAGTTTTCTTTTTTGATATAAAACAAACAACTTTGGTATCTATTTATATGCTTATATAATGTTGCTGAGTTTTCATAATTCTTGTTTCCTTATTGTGATTATAAAATAGCTAATGTGGAGTCATTAATTTCATTTTTTTCAGACACATAAACTGGACATTGGGCTAAGATGAGCTACAAGTTCATCAGATCAAGTTCTTTTCTCACTGACATGAACATGCAAAGGTCCTCTTTTCTTGGTTGTGTCCTTTCTTATTGCCACATTTCAGAGATATAATACTTTTCTTTCCCTTTCTCCAGAATATTTCCTGAAAAAGAAATATGGTTGACAAATTTATTTTCAAAGCGTTTAAGCACTACACCTGTATCCTTTCACTTGGAATCTTTTTACCCATGCAAGGTTGTCAATGCAATTACAGGTCCCCAGAAATCCTTCTCATTGGGACATTCACTGTCATGGCCACAGATAAGAAGTTTCAGGATCATTACCCAGTATCCCTCCAATTATGCATTGGAGAAAAACCTCTCTCAGATTCTATAATGCTGAAAGTTGTTCTTTTCTTTTTGTTATCTTTATTGATTTTTTTTCAAATGCAGTTGTTTATCAATGACTCTATCTTACTCCTCACTGCATCTTTCTCTATATCATATCCTTTAGCAGCTTCTAGAGTTTGAATGCTGCCATGAGAGGCAGTATAGCACAGCAGTTAAAAGCATCTAGAGAGAAGTGAATTTGAGTCCTACCTCCTATGTTTATTAATTCTGTGACTTTGAGAAACTATTCGTCTCATACGGGTCAAGTGAGTTTGTCCTGCCTACCTCAGAGAGAAAAAGTATGCAAAGTGCTTAACCACGGAGCTCCTAGCTTTTTTATTTTAATGCAAGTTAAACTCCTCATTAAACTGCTACAAGAGTGGCCATTTGGCTGCTTCCTACCTCCAGGCTAGAGATATTGATAGGGAAGATTATTTGGGAGCAGAGCAGATGGAAAGAAGCAGATGTATCAAAGATGAGGTTTAAAGTAGGGATTTACCAGAGAGAGCGTTAGCTGAGAGATTAGGGCAGGATGAGGAAGGAAGGTTGTACTAACATAACTGAAGTCTGAACCCCATGAACATAATAGAGGCTATTGTTTACTGAGATGGAGAACACTACAAGATTCTGGCACAGATTATAAATTACACTTGGGGCATGTGGCATACTACATTTTCCCCATGCATTTGTCTAGATCAGCAGATCTCAACCTGTGAGTCATGAATCCTTTTGAAGGTCGAATATCAGATATCTTGCATATGAGATATTTACATTATGATTAATAACAGTAGCAAAATTACAGTTATGAAGTAGCCACAAAATAATTTTATGGTTGAGAGTTGCCATAACATAAGGAATTGTATTAAGTGGTCACAGAATTAGGAAGGTTGAGAACCACTGCTCTAGATGAATTAACCAGGCAGTTAATTTACCAGTAGTTTGTAGCATCAAGTAAACAAGTAGAAAAATAAACCCTGAGAAATATTTTGAGAAATACACACACACACACACACACACACACACACACACACACTCAAACCACCATCATTACTACCACCACAACTGAAAACAGAAGTCAGAGTTGATAAGCATATTTGGAACATAAGTGTAAAGATTAACACTACAATTAGGTTTAGAAATATGAACAGGTACTTCAGAGTATATGCACACAATATTGGTTGCCCTAAAAATGAAACCAAGAAACCCCACATAAATGTTAAAAAATAATTAAAGATATGCTAGAAGAAAATTTTTCTGAAAAAAAGCAACCTTACAGAAAAGGAAGAAGTTAATCTGTGTTGCCGATAATATGGTGTTATACATTGGAAAACTAAACTACTAGTGCTGAAAAATGAATTCACTAGAGCAGCATGATACAAAATCAAAATACAAAACCCAGTAGCTCCTCTATACACCAACAGAGAATTTATTGAGAAACAAATCATGAAACCAACCTCATTCACCTTAGCCACACAGAAAAATACACAGAATAAGTATAACTAAGAGAGTGAAAGATTCCTGAAATGAAAAGTATAAAACAAAAAAGAAAAGTGAGACACTTGAGAGAGGAAAGATTTCCTATGTTCATGGTTTAGAAGAATTAATATTGTCAAGTGTCTAGACTATCCAAAATGGTCTAAGATATAATACAATCATCATTAAAATGACACTTTTCACACACACACACACACACACACACACACACACACACACACACACACACCCTAAAATTCATGTAGGAGCAAAACCAATCCTAAACTGCTAAAGCAATCCAGAACAAAATAAAGTAACACTTCATTTCTCACAAGACCTGACTTCAACTCATAATACAGAGCTGTGGTAACAAAACCAGCATGGGACCAGAATAAAACCAGACATACAGACCAGTGCAACAGAATAGTCAGCCCACCATTAAACCCCACACATCTAAAGTCATTTGATTCTTGATGAAGGTACCAAAAACACAGACAAAGGTACCAAAACCACAAAGGCACCAAAAACACAGACAAAGAAAAACAGAGACTACCTTCTTAGCAAGTGATGCTGGGAAAACTGGATACACATGTGCAGACCTCAAAACATGGTGCCCTCTTTATGCAAAAAGTGGTTCAAAATGAATCAAGAAGCTTTCTGTAAGATCTGAAACTCTGACTCTATTAGGAACACTTCAGAATATTGGCAGTAGTAATGATATTTTTGAACCAGACTTAAGCACAGGGAAAAATGGGATTCCCAAAGGAAACAGCAGAGTGATATGACAGCCTGTAGAATGGCAAAAATGATTTATCAGCTCTTTGAAAGAGCATCATTATGTAAAAGTGAAATATACCTAGGACTGTGACATGACTCATCAGGTAAAGCTGTTTGCTGCCAAGGCTGACAACCTGAGTTCAACCCCTGGGACATACATGGTGGAAGGAGAGAACTGATTTTGGCAAATTGCTCTCTGATTGACACATACATGCACCACTACATGTTTATGAGCACATTCTCTCTCTCTCTCTCTCTCTCTCTCTCTCTCTCTCTCTCTCTCTCTCTCTCTCACACACACACACACACACGCACTAAATGTTTTAAAAGAAAAAGAAAGTTACAATAAATAGTAAATAATAATAAATATAAAAATGAAAACTGAAAGAATCACAATAAAACAATCCAAGTAAGAAATGAGGAAATGATTGGAATAGATACTTCCTAAAAGAAGAATAAATGCTAAGTAAATAAATGAAAAACAAGTAATATCATTAATTATTGTTGAAATGCAAATCAAACTTCAGTGAGATGTCATTCTATACAAGTCAGCAAGTCAGAATGTCTGTTTTCAAAAAACAAAACAAACCAAAATGATGGCAAGAATGTGCTGAAAAAAGAACACATATATTACTGGTGAGAATTTGAAATTATTATAGCCATTATGGAAAACAGTGTGGCAGTTCCTCAAAAGTCTAAAAAATAAACTTATGCATAAATACATATATATATATGTGTATCTACATATATATCACTTCTGAGTATAAATCCAAAGGAATGAAGTTATTGTACAAAAAATATACTTACATACACAAGCTTATTTTGGCATTATTTACATAGCTAAGATGTGGAACCAGCCTAGATGTCCATCAAGAAACAAATGGATAAAGCAAGTACACACACACACACACACACACACACACACACACACACACACCATGAAGTGTGACTAGCTATAAAGAATAACCAAATCTTATCTTTTGTAGGATAACATATTGAATTGGAGGACATCATATTAAGACAAAGAAGCCAGACACAGAGAGATGAATCCCACATGTTCTCTTTTATGTGTGGAAACTTAAAAACAAATAACTAGAAACTGGAAAGGTTCTAGGGGGAAAGGAAGCTGGGGCAGATGGACATGTATAGAGAATGGCACGTCACATTATTTGTGTTATTAAGTTAAAAAGTTGAAAATATTTATATTATTATTTGATCAAAATTATTCATTCTGTGGTTAGTTTTTAAAATCAAGCATCATTCTTGCATCTGAGAAGAGTAATGTGAGAGGCTGAAAGGGTGAGAGGAATTTATATTCTGTGGGTCAACATGCTCGCCATATCCTGGGGAAAATTTAAATGAAATATCAATATGACATTCTCCATTGAAGTTACCAAGCATCAAATAGAAAATCTCGTGAAATGTCTAGATAAGATCCGTATGTCGTTCATGGGGCTAAAACTCACGTTGCCCTCCGCCTGCCTCCTCAATATCGATTCCCAGTGGGAAGACAAAGGAGCAGGAAGAAGATACGGCTTAATAATTTGACATCCAACCAAATTTCCTTCAAATCTCAAGAGAATGGACATACTCATGAAATAGGCAGACAGTATTGTACAAATGGAAAATACATAAAAAAAAACTGAACAATGGTCTCTAAAGAAAGTACTAAGCAAATTAAAAAAAAATAAGTGGGGTTCAGACTCTGGGCTCCAACTGAGTACACTTAAATACAGAAATAACATTAAATAAACTGGTGAATTCTGTCAACAAAACAGAACAAAATGGCTGCATGCCTTGTAACAGACAGCTTAAGGTTGAGAAGAGACCAGGGTTAAGATTTCTGTTTAATCACTTTTTCTGGAAGTCAGGCTCACAGTCAAGACTGAAATGCATTGTGTTTGACAGATTCTTGCTATGCAGCCTGCATTCGACTTCAATTTCAGGTCTTCCTGCCTCAGTCTCCCAGGAGCCGGGATGAGAGTTACCAGGAAAGTATGCCCAGTAGGAGAGCAGTTTTCTTTTCTTTTCTTTTCTTTTCTTTTCTTTTCTTTTCTTTTCTTTTCTTTTCTTTTCTTTTCTTTTCTTTCTTTTCTTTTTTTTCTTTTCTTCCTTCCTTCCTTCCTTCCTTTTTTTCTTTCTTTCTTTCTTTCTTTTTTTTTTTTTTTGGTTTTTCGAGACAGGGTTTCTCTGTGTAGCTTTGCGCCTTTTCCTGGAACTCACTTGGTAGTCCAGGCTGGCCTCGAACTCACAGAGATCCGCCTGGCTCTGCCTCCCGAGTGCTGGGATTAAAGGTGTGCGCCACCACCGCCCGGCTCTTTCTTTTTTTTGGGCACACTATTTCTTAATATTTTAAAATACGTATTTTTCTTAATTGAAAAGAAAATTTCTAGGGAACTTTATTACATGCTGGCAATTGAGCAGGTACTTAAACCATGATTTTTTTTCAATTTTACTTTATTTTCATATGCTGAAATACAAATAGAGTTAAGTAATTTGAAGATTATGCTTTATTGTGCTCACATTTAGCCTGGCCCTCTCTGTCCATCTCTGTTCGTCTACCACATGGCATAGGTCTGAATGGTAAACTCCAGATGTGGAGGATAGAGAGTGCTTTCTGTATGATTTATACAAATTGTAAAATTTGTAAGCTATTTTATAAACAGTCTAGCTGTCTTTGAATAATGGCATTTCCTTTTGGAGAGAATTGTATAGTTAAGATACCTTGTGAATCAATTAGGCAGCTAACATTGTTTTATCTATTTTAGCTCCTGGTCATATCATATACAGGTACACGTATTTATATGACTATTAGTGGAAGTATTAAGGCAACTCCATGTAGTTAAAAGGGAGGTTTATTTTGTGGGGTAACTTACAAAGTAAAGAAACTATTGGAGATCACCTCTGGAAATGCAGTCAGAGGTCAGTAGGTGGGGTATAGCATCATCCTTGGGAAAAGCTTTTATCTTCTCCCTCCCTTTACAGATCAAAGTCCACACACTTTAGATTACAGACAGCACCTTATTTACATGCAAGTGTTTTAGAGGAACTTTCTGGTTCCGATGCATCGACTTGCTAATTATTTCTATTTCAAGCCCCCTAAATAATTTGTAAGCTATTTCATAAATAGTTTAGCTGTCTGTGAAGTACTGGCATGTTCTTTTGGAGGGGATTATATAGTTAAGATACCATGTGAATCAATCAGGCAGCTAACATTGTTTTATCAGTTTAGGTCCTGATCATATCATATTCATATATATATATATATATATATATATATATATATATATATGAATAATCCATGATAGAAACACAAATAAGCAAAGAATGGAAAGAATAGCAGTCCAAATGAGACTGTATTTATTTTAAATTTCTAAATGTATTATATCTATAATGTACATACATGTGTATATGCAAGCATGTGCATATGTACAAATTTTTTTACCTAAAAAGAAGACTGACCTTCTAAAATGTTGACATTCTTTTGGCTTGATTTTCCTCATCATGATTAAATGTGTTAGATGCATAAAAATCACTTCTAGATTATTATACATTCCTGATAGCACTACATTGAATTTTCCCTTTCCAAGTCAAATTCTATGGTTTAAATTGCTGTTGCAAGGATCATTTTCCATGTCACCCAGGTGCTGGTGGGTCATTTGTAGTAAAGACTAGGCTAGCCATCTGGGCTTTGTAAATGAACTAGTAGCAGATGAGTTGGGCTTTTGACATTATAATTCCTGTGTGTGTGTGTGTGTGTGTGTGTGTGTGTGTGTGTGTGTGTGTGTGTGTAGGTGCATGTTTATGCTGGTGTACTTGCACATGTGTGTGCGTGCATGTCAGAGCAAGTCTGGTGATGTTCTTCATGCTATTTACCTTGAGTTTTGAGACAGGATTGTGCAGTGACCTGAAACTCACCATGTAAGCTAGACAGTCCAGTCAGTGAGCCCCAGGGGCCTGCCTGACTTGCCTCCTTAGCACTAGGATTACAAACATACACCACTAGGCTTAGCTTTCTTGAGTTTTGGGGTTCAAACTCAGATACTTATGCTTCCAAGCAGTTTATTGATGGAGCTGACTTGTGAGCCCTGAAAATATATTTCCCTATCCATTTTTACTGAGTTTCTTTATCAGCAATACACTCGTCTCACAAAAGCAAAAGAAAACACTGACAGGTAAGAATCACTGTGATTTTACTCCCCACTGCCTGGTCTTGGGTTTAAAGCAACATGATTTATGTGAACGGACTATTTTCTAAGTCTCTTGGGACCCTTTCAGTCTTCAGTAGTCTATAATAGGTTATTTAACAGTTTTTAAAAATTGCAATTTTTGTATTTTTATGGTGTGTGTGTGTGTGTGTGTGAGAGAGAGAGAGAATGCTATAGTGTGTGTGTGTGTGTGTGTGTGTGTGTGTGTGTGTGTGTGAAGGTTGAGACTGCCTCAGGTGCTGGTCTTTGCCTTTCAACTTCTTTGAGACAGAGTCTCTCTTTGTTGACCTCTGCATGCACCAGGCAAGCTGACCCACAGGGATTCTCTTGTTGCTGTCTACCATCTTCCTGTAGGAGTGCAGGGATTACAGACAGGTGTGCTACTGTGTTCAGCTTTTTATGTGGGTTCTGGGGATTTGAACTCTGGTCATTAGGCTTGAACAGCAATCACCATACCCATAAAATCATCTCCCCAATCTCATTTAACTATTTTAAAATCAAATTTAAAAGAGGGATTGCTAATGGAAAAAATGCATTCTCTTTTAATTCAAAGTATTTTTGATGTAATATGGTTGCTTTAAAAACTAGACATGGTGTCTCAAAAAAGAAATTGTAAAAATTTAGATGTGGCTGTCATGTTGGAGATGATTTGACTTCAAAACCATTTGTGATTGCTTGGAAGTGTCTGGTGATTTTTGAAAGTCATGTGCATGAGTTGGTGAAACATCTATCCCACTACTCCAGCTTCCTTTATTTGCTGTTTACATGGGAAACAGAATTAGAAGGAACCTGGTTGACTAGTTGTCCAGGGGTCCCAGCATGATCTGAATCAACATTAGGGATTCCTTCAAGAGACAGATCTACCTGACTAGGGCAGTGCTACAGTGATCTTACCAAAAACGATCCAGTATCTAAGAAGATCTGCTCTTTTTCAGATTCTCTACTGAAATTTCATCCTGGTAACAATTACAAGGACTTTTGCTCAAGTGCTTGGGCTCAGGGACTAGACAGACATACTTGGAGGAAGATTCTCTGTAACAGTTAATCTTCATTGCCAATTTGTATGGACTGAGAAATGGGTGTGCCTCTGATGGTGTTTGAAGATGATCAGATCCTGAGGGCTTGAAACTAGTAAGTGGATTAAGCCCTCAATGGATTCATAACATAGGGATATTATTTAGAGACTGTTAAATTCGAATGTGGCTAACATATTCTCTCAAGAAAGTTCAGTGACTGAGTGAGTAGATGCCAGGAAGCTAGAAGGTCCCAGGGGAAGTGTGAGGACAAAGCTTTAAGGAGAGTGGTAAGGAAGGTAATGAGCACAAGTGATATGAAAGTGGGGGAGGGGTGGGAGGCTGGGAAGGAGAGATGGGAAAGAGGAAGACCTGGGGGGCGGGTACGGTCAATCAAAACCTAGAAGGTATAAAAAAATCATCGAGAATTGTATTTCTTAAGAAATAAAATTAAAATAAAGAGAAACAGTCTCCCACAGAGGACCAAAGAAGCAGAGGACTGAATACTGTTCTGTATTTCTCTGCTGGGAGTCTGCCGATCTCAGCTCCTCTAACATTTTGGGAATTGAGTCCTTGCAGAATGTCTTCTCCTAGAATTTTAGACTTTGAGAAAGTTAGCTACGTATTTTGATGAACCTTTCATTGCAAAAGTATTTATTATCCTTTGTCACCCCCATGTTAATTATATAAGATAAAGGAAAGCACTGTTTTTAAAAACTATGGAGGGCAGGACACACCAATGGGAAAATAGAAACAGCATCCTTAAGATGTTGGTGAAGACTGTGTTGCAGATCCTGAACTACACAAACAAACGAACTGACAGTGCTTGTTTAAACAGAATAGGGGGATGAGAAATTAGTCCATAATAGAGATAGCTGCTTATATGCTTATATCCTATCTTTTGATACTGTGAGCCCCAACATTTAATATAATGCCTGGCATAGGGGAAGAACCCAATAGTTAATGAATGGTGAAAAAAATTAACAATATATGACTAAAAGAAAAGAAACAGAAATAGTTGTGTATCATTGGTAATTAGATGCACATTTGGTCTTGGAAATGAAGCCGTCACTTGACTGGTGACAGCCTAGTGTTTTAAGGAATTTTTGGAGATATGAGACTGGGGACCCCTCAGTATCTTCCTGCCAGCTTGCTTTAAGGTCTTGGATTTTCCTTTAGAAATTTATTTATCAGGGGACTGTAGTTGACCAGGGCTGAAAGCTTATTCTGGTTGCTTCTCTGTAAAAGGACCATGCGAGGGAACACACACACACACACACACACACACACACACACACACACACATCTCCCCAAACAGTAAAACAGCAAGGCCAGGAAATGCCTTTGTTTGACACACAACAGAGATGTCCTGTTACTGATGTGATACTTTCCCATAACTAAACCATGCCATTAAATATTGATTTTCTGTGTTTGATGTAAAGATCTCTGTCAATGCATTTGGGCATTTTGAGGTTATATAAGAATCTTCTACCTTGGAGATTAAAACAAAGACCTTCCAAGTCAGTGAACAAGAACAACTTCTTGCCACCTACAGAAAATCTTGCTGCCAAGGTAAGAAATGACAGACCTGTAATATTTATGCCAAAGATAGCATTTCTTGGGTCCTAAATGATATATCTGGAGGCCCTGAATTTCATGACTTCATTCTTATTGCTAAACTATTTTTTTTAAACAGCAAATAAGAAATTGCTTTAGTTCACCTTAGGAAAGAGGAAAAAAAAAAAAAACATTTGCAAAAGTTCTGAGGTTCCCTACCCAGCAGTTATTTAGGTAGGAAAGATCAGATACTTTCTTGTTGTAAGTTCTAGGAGAGTCTTTCAAGACCCTATCTGTCGTTTTCTAGCCACCATATAAAACACCAGAGAAATGTGATTGCTTTTGATGTTGTCATTTTGCCTCTTGGCATCCCACACGGCATTTAGTGGAGAAGGGAGGTCCTTGAGCTTAGCCCACACAGCTTCACCGGATATGAGCTTGGCAGGGAACAGCATGCCAGGATTTTCTTTTACTAGTTAACTGTTACCCCCTCTAAACAGGATATGTTTGTTGCCTATTGAAGTGGTTGCTATAGAATCACAAGGAAGATTCCTGGTTCTCTTGACATTACCTAACTGGTTTTCATTGCAATATGGACTGAGAAGAAATTTGCCAACAAACTCTTTGTGTTAGAAGCTCTGTTCCAACACAAGTCATCATGGAAGTAGGGAATAGGAGTGATGATGCCCTATTAATGCCATGATCTTTTTTCTTCCCTCCTGACCTCCTCTTCATCATCTCATTTTTTCTGATTCTTATTGTCCCCTCCCCCACTTCCTTCTTTTCCTCTCTCAAACATGAAGCCAATATGGACAGAAAGGAGGACAGAGGCCTGGAACATTTTTTTTTGGAAAGAAATATATTGATTTTTAGAAAGAGACTCATCAACTCTCTGATCTTTATTATTTTCCCCCCATACTGACTGATTTCAATTACAATTACAACTTCAAATTCAATTACAATGCAGTGTATTTACTTTGTTGACTGAGATCTATTTTTTGTTACCAAAATTCAAAATAATTTTTAGATAAAAAAGTTCTCTGAACATTATGATGCAAAGCAGAACTGAACATAAACGTTGACTGAATTTGGCCTTTAAAAATCCTGGAAATTTATATATTTATTTGGGCTTTATTTTACAAATAAATAAATACAACTGTGTAACAGTACTTTCTCATTGGGATTGCCAGCCATCAAATGATGACTTGGGAACTTATTATTACTTATGAAAACTTGACCATTAGCTTAGGCTTGTCCCACTAGTTCTTATAACTTAAATTAACCTGCTTTTATTAATCTATGTTCTTCCATGTGGCTTGATTACCTCTACTCTGTACCATATGTCTGACCTCTTCAGTGTTGTGGAATAATCTCTTTGTACATTGCACTGCTATTGATTTAATGAAGGGCTGAATGGCCAATAGCTAGGCAGGATTTGCAGGCACAGAGGACACTAGAAAGAAGAGGGGTGGAGATACCAGGAGTCACCAACTGGATGCAGAACAAGCAGCTGGGCATTACATAGTAAAGGTACCAATCCACATGAAAGAGCATAGATTAAAATATATGGGTTAATTTAAGTTATAAAAGCTAGTTAGAAACAGACCAAAGCTATTGGCTGAGCTTTCATATTTAATAATAAGTCTCAGTGTAGATATTTAGGAGATGACCGGTGGGACAGAGAAAGACTCTCTACACTTCAGTGTCTCCCTTGCATCTTGCTGGCCTAATCTGTGCCTAGATTCCTCTTCTTCTTCCTCTGTCTCCCCAGAAATCCTGCCTGTCCTCTCCTGCCTAACTTTGGCCATTCAGCTTTCTATTACACCAATTACAGCAGTACATCTTCTTACAGTGTACAAATATCCCACATTTCTGCCTCTATGTCTAAATAAAAAGGAAAGGTTTTAATCTCTAACATAGTCAAACTGTATATAGTAAGAACAATTTTCAGGTAAGAATTACATTCACAGTGTTCAGTCACTTTGTATTTGGCAAATTTGGAGAAAGTACTCTATTATCTATCTCCTATATCTATTATCTATATCCTACCTTAGTGAGTTCAAAGTTTTATACCTAAACCACTTTTTATCATAACTTGTATTACCATCCTAAAACATCTTATTAGATAAACAACTTAAGCTTTTATGTCTCTCAACCTTTATAAATGTTACATCTCTTTTGTAAGTTTCTTTTTTTAATTTGGTAACAAAGAAAATGGTATAACTATCTAGTCTTCAACCCCTTCAAAGACCTGAAAAGAGTATAATATTATCTGTGTAAACAGGAAGTGCAGAGCAAATAACTTCCAAAACTATAGAAATGACAGAGGTTGCCTTGATAGTCACCCAAGTTTCCTCTGCAATGATGGGGCATCTATCTTGCCCTACAGGCATAGAATATCTGACAGACATTTATGTGAAGCAGGAATTTTGATGGACTATCCTACTTTGTCTTGGCAAAGTTTGACAGTCACATTCTTTTGTGTCCTGCTTTCCCAATTTGGACAGGATGCTGTCAGCAGTTGGAGCAAGGGAAGTTTCTTGACCAAATGGCTAGCTTTGCCACACTGAAAGCATACTCCATATGAAGGTTCTTCAATTCCCATTATCTTTTTTTTTTTTTGAAGTAAATTAGTGCTGCCAGGAACAGACATGTCTCACTGTCATGCAAAGACTTGTGTTCTTAAAACATTTTAAATACATATTCTGTAGGTCTCTGAAGTGTTTGAAGATCACCTATCTAGCTAAAATATATCTGTTTAACCTTGGACACATACATAACATGACTACAAGTTCGATTGTTATAGATGACTAACTACTAACCTAACCTGTATTTCTTTCTTTTTTTTTTGTTTTAAGATTTATTTATTTGTTATGTATACAATGTTCTGCCTGCATGTATGCCTGCAGACCAGAAGAGGGCACCAGATCTCATTACAGATGGTTGTTTGCCACCATGTGGTTGCTGGGAATTGAACTCAGGACCTCTGGAAGAGCAGCTCAGTAGCCGTCTCTCTAGCCCCTAACCTGTATTTCTTAATTATGCTAAACAGTTTGTAATAGTAGCCTTCAAGGACTAGAAATTAACATTACATTTTTAAATGAGCTGCACAGGTGCAATACCTTAACAAGAGTAGAAACGTATACACAATATAACAAAGATAACCTTAAATTGTATCAATATACAAAAGTGTTGTAAACAAGAATGGAAACATTTATAGAGTATGTTGGAACAAAAATAACCTTAAATTTGCATCAATATACAAAAATCCATACCAATGTAAAATATTTGAGATTAATAGTTGCTTTTTAGTTTAAAGTAGATTCAATATCATATCCTTTTATCCTATCCTTTCTATATCCCCCTTTTTCTTTTCAGAAAGGGATTCTTGAATCTAACTTCCCTTGCTTAGTTTCCTCCCTTACCATGACCAATAACAATTTGCAACCAACTCCCCTAAACAATGATAAACATCCATAATTTACTGAATGACCGAAAAAACCACTCATCCCAACTCTTGGGAATGTGGGCATCATATTCTAAAAATTACCTCCTATTGTCTGGGGGTGATGACATCTTTAGAGGCCTCTGAGAAAATTGAGATAATGATCAAGTCCTGGGAGGGCTAGCTGTGTTCAGTCTCAGTGTGATGGGAAAGTGCAGGGCTTATCTGAAGTCTCAACTGGAGTAGTCTGCAAGGCTGGACCATCTTATTTAACTGCTTTGAACTTGTTCTGAGCAGTTTGTAGTCCAAAGATGATCTTTGCATGGTATTTATCAGGTTAGTAGTGTTATCACAATCCAGATGGATTCATCATTGTGGGGCCCCCATCATCATTTTGGAGACTTTGAAGGTCACTGTTATGAATGGTCATAGTTCACAGCAGAAAACTTAAACATTTTAAATGTCATATACAGCAGATCTTGGAGAGGTTATAGGATCACAATCTATTAAATACACCTGGAGTATACAAGCTTAATTCCTAGTTACCTGCTTCAGAGTCAGGCCTGAAGTCATGTATGGGAAGATAGATGAAATATTTCTAGAGTTAGTACTGTATATGACCATTAATATCATGATAGAAAGTTTAAACATAAATATATATACAATTATCTTATAAATTTAGAGCTAATATTTATACCTTAAGAAAGGTTTCAATGAGTCAAAATAAAACCAAAGGATATAGTTTTACTGTGTTAGAGTTACAACTTCCCCCTTTTATTTAGACAAAAAAGGAGAGATGTTGTGGGATATTTGTACACTGTGTGAAGATGTATAGCTGTCACTGGTGTAATAAAAAGCTAAATGACCAATGGCTAGGCAGAAGGTAGAGGTGGGACCTCCAGGCAGAGAGAGAAGAAGAAAGGCAGGACTCTAGGAAGAAAAAAGGTGGGACTCATCAGTGGGACATGAAGAGGAAACAGGAGGGGCAAGATGGAAGAAAGGTAATGTCATATGGCAGAGCATAGATTAATATAAATGAGTTAATTTAAATTACAAGAGCTAGTGGGACAGGCCTAAGCTAAAGCAGAGCTTTCATAATTAATAATAAGTCTCTGTGTCATTATTTGTGAACTGGCAGCCCAAAGAAATATCTCAGGACAACTCTGCTCTATGATATCCAACTTGTAATAGAAACATTTTACTAAAACACTAAAGATTCCTTTTATACAGAGATTTTCTTATTCATTTATGTCAACTTATGATTCCTTAAAAAATAGAGTGAGCCAAATGAGATAAATTTGAAATTTTAGGATAGAAAAATCTTGATTTAACTGCAGATGAGGGCTTTGGTTACTGAGGGACATTATTTTCTCTTTTAATTAATTACCTTTCCTGTCATTTCTCCCATCATGAGGCAAATTTGTGACATTTAGCCTCTAAGATCTATCAGTGTCCACTAGAGTCAGGTAGTAATCAAGAATAAGTCCAAAACCAAAGTTCTTTATGAAAGGAAAGAAAAGAAAAGACAGAAAGAAAGAGACCTTCTAGAACTAAGTTCACCCTCAGGAATTTTCTTCTCTATTTATACTTTGAACTTCTGATGGGTTTCCTTTCCTTTGCTTTCTTGGTTACTCTCAGTGTCCTTGAGAGTTCAGGGACTTTAAGTTCTGAAATTAGATTTATAGACACTCTTTTTTCTTCTCATTCAGTGAATTCCTTGAGTATGTAAAATTTTATGCCACAATATGTATGTGTATGCATCTATCAATTATCTATCTATCTATCTATCTATCTATCTATCTATCATCTTTCTATTTACACACACACACACATATGGTTTGTGTGTGTGTGTGTGTGTATGAAAGACTCATGATGTTAACTCTGCAATTCCTTTCTTTGCTCCTATTTTCAAATTTTAACTTTGACTTCCTTAACTCCTCCTTTATTATTATCTTTCCCTTCTCAAGCTGGATTTATTGATCTTTTCTCTGTTTTTGTGTGTCTAGTACATGTCTGTGTTATGACACTCACTCTACATCACCGTGTGTAATGTGTCTCTTTATATCCATCTCTTCCTTGAGGCCACAGCTGATTGACATTTCGCCACTGGGAGGGGTCGGTAGCATCTGGCATGAGATCCATTTACTTCCTTTACCGGGGTAGAGATGGTCCCATGGGAAAGAAGGGAGATGCTTTAGTCTAATCTGTAGCATAATGACATTTGCTAGGAGGAAAATTGTGATCTGTACTTAGCCCTAAGTAGTATGTCCTTAGCCAAGGATTATCTATAGTAAACAGAACCTAGAAAATGAGACTTGACTCCCTGGAGAATGTCACCTTGGATATGTAATATCCTAGGAGAGGAGCTGACCATTTACTCAGAGTGTGGCATAGATTTTCAGTGTGTGGGTCATGGTCTTTGTTGTAGTCTCCAGCTCTGCAATGTAAGGGGAACAAAGCCAAAGACATCAATGTGGCAAAAGACTTGATTGGCAGTGTCCTACTGAAACTTTATTCATGGACATAAGTGATTAGCTCAGTGGTTGTCTTTTGTTCTCCTGTTACCTAAATACAGGTGTATTTATCTCCTGTATAAAATACAGGTGTGTCAGAATTCACATCTTTCCTTGGCTATTGCTCTGGACAGAGGCCCATGCACAGTGAGGGAGAAGTGGCCTGAAGGGCTCATCCTTTGTCTGCTGTTCTCCTGTGACTACTTGTATCTTTAAAATTATTAGTAAGGTTTAGTTTCAGGGGTGATCTGACTTGTCATAGTCTGATTTGATATCCTAGTCTTAGGGTAGCTCAGATACCATGGTGCTTAATAAGACACAGTGGAACAAATGTGAAGGGATGACTTCTTGGTATCTAGAATGGCCTAGTCTCTCATCTAAACCTGTGAGTGGCTGTCTGGACCTTGAGTTAAGATGCTGTAGATGCACACACATGCTTCACTGCTCTAGGTTTGGAACTGGGGAGTCAGATCCCACATTCCTCATACTTTCTCAGTCTGTAAGATCTCTGACCAAATTTACCTTTGCGGATAACCTTCAGTTTTCCACAGCTGTTTTGAAGCACTTGGTAAACTTGAAACTACTTCAAAATTAGCCCAAATCATGCTGCTATCTGGATTTTTTTTCTTTTTTTCTTTTCTTTTTTTTTTTTTTTTTTGGTTTTTCGAGACAGGGTTTCTCTGTGTAGCTTTGCACCTTTTCCTGGAACTCACTTGGTAGCCCAGGCTGGCCTCGAACTCACAGAGATCCGCCTGGCTCTGCCTCCCGAGTGCTGGGATTAAAGGCGTGCGCCACCACCGCCCGGCTAATTTTTCTTTTTATAAAGCCTTCTGAGGTAAGGCTCCTTGCCGTATCATAACGGGGATTAAGTTCCTTGTTTTGTTCAGTGTTTGCCGGTTTAGGTTTGACATGACATGGCAGTTTAGTTGGCCATATTGACAGCTTCTCCTCCCTTCTCTATGTCTCAGATCTTTCCAGCTATCGGGTCTCAAATGAAACCAAAGTTTCATAGCTCTGCCTTCATAGCTCTTCCTGTTTCACTTTGACTCCCAGGCAGAGGAGTTGGCATTTAGCGTTGTTCACTAACTGGCTGTGTTTCTCTGACTGAAGCCCAGAACTTCTTGGAGCCTTTTCTTCTGTAAAAGCGAGAAGGCTGCTTTTAATATGCTGATTTCCGAAGCAGGTTCACTGGCAGGGTGGATGACTAGTGTAGTTCATTGTTGGCCTTTAGCTGGAAGTTATGTGCACATGCACATATGCCACACCGAATTACAATCAAACGTGGAGAAACCTCCCCTACAGATGTTCCTGAAAGAAAAGGGCAGCTTCTCTCTTACTTGCACAGTCAGAACAATTCTACTTGAAGGCACAGGCTGAATTAGAGTCGGCTCTCTTTGGCCTCCACAGTCCTATTTACCTGTCTCTTTCATATGCTTCCCTTTGGTACAAGTAACATTCTCCCCCAGCATTGATTCCAGAGGAAAAAGCCCACAACACTAGTGCTGAATACAAGTTGAGTGCTGATAAAGTAAGTTCTGAATGTATATATGGCTTACCTAAAATTATTTATTCAGTCGGGGAAGAAACTAATCCACACGGCAGAGCCCTAATTGGCATCAGAGAGGCATTTCTGTGAAGCCCTTAGGAGAAGCAGGAAGTTGATTAAGTAGAAGAAATGCACACGTAGAGATGAGAGTACAAAGAGTGGATGGAAAAATAAAAGGCCGTGGTTGAATAATGGCCCTCATGATTTCCCCCCGCCCCCGAGATGTTACCTTTGATTTAAGGCAGGAGGGAGACCTGGGAAAATTTCAAATTGGAGTCCCTCCCACTCCTCCCTGCCCATAGGAAGAAACCATGGCCCGGAATTCAAATACTAAGTCTGAGAAAGGCAGGTAAAAAGAACAGTGGAAAACAGATGGTAGCAGTAACAACTAGCAAATTCCCAGTTGGTGGCTCTCACATTTAGACGCGGGCATCTGTTCTTCTTCCCCACTGCAAAGTGGTTTTAACTCCGAGGTGTTAAAAATATCTAAGTTGCTGTTTTATTCATTTCTGCTATTTACTGACTTTAATGACTTACAGTATATCCAATGAGAAGTACAATGTTTACCCAAGCGGCAAGAGACTCAAAACAGAAATATGGGATGCTGTTAAAAACCTTGTGGTCTACCAAACAGCCTGTGTGGTTTTATAGGTGTACCCTGCTTAGGGAAACAGATACATGCTTGATCATTTGTTGAAATGGAAATGCGCTTTGACAGACCCCCTGGGGGTGGGGGGGCTGGATGTTAAAAAAGTTCTGGACTCTCTGGGCCTCAGCATCTTCCTTTACAAAATGGGACATTGTTATCTACTGTTAGGTCTCTTGTAAGAATTAGTGTCATCCAAAGGGGTTATGAGCCCCTCAATTACTGTAGATACTTAATCTCTGTGAATACTTATATATAAATCCTTATTTGAAATAAATATCCATTCATAAAAAAGTGAGAGATGTTTATACTCACAACAACACTTCAGAAATGAGAGAAAATAGGAAACCTACATAATTATGAAGAAATGTCAATAGCCTCGTCTTTCTGATGTTATTACCAGATGCCTTTCCCATAATCACTTATTATTGGTGCCAGGAACAGAGTTCTATTGAACTGAATATCATTTACCTACCTAGTACCTGCTAGACAGGAAATGATCGATAAATATTTATTGATCCCAGGCTATCTCACATTTATTTCCTTTCATTTTCCTTTAATAATAATAATATTTATATATTATAGGAAATTGGAAAATATATAAAATCATGAATTAATGTAAAAATAATATAATTTGTCATATTAAAAATGAGAGATATCACTTTTAAGTTTAATATGTATCTTGCACCACTCCATTGAGAAATCACTGTTTTTTTTTAATTTGAATGTGAAATGTCCTACATCTCCTTATGTTATTCAGAATTGCTGGTGGCCCAGCTGTTGATACTGTTTTAGGATGTTGTGGAACCTTTAGAAAGTGGGACCCTACCTGGAGGAGGGAGGTTGGAGACATGTGGGTCTAAGTGGGTATGGCCTAGGCTTGTTTCTGACTCCAGTTCTCACTCTGTATCCTAGTTGACATAAGCGAGCTCCTGCACGCACCTATGCCGTCGACAGAAGAGGCTCTCCCAATTGTGTGCTCAATCCTTCTTCTCTCTAGTTGATCTTGTCAGGTACTCGGCCATAGGACCAAAGACGGCAACTAACACAGCCAGTAATAACATTAAATATTAATTGCTTTCCTCTTCTCCTGAAGCTTAAACTGAATAATAGCACTGTCCAAACCATGGGTTTATCCAACTTCATGGGCACTTCGGACATTTTTCTTTAGGGAGGAAATGTTGAACCAGTACTAGTAACCTTTGATATTTATTGAACCAAAGTGAAACATCAGATTCTATGGCAAATTATCTATCTATCTATCTATCTATATATATATATATCTATCATCTACCTATATATGTGTCTATGACCTATGTAGTATGTATGTATGTATGTATGTATGTATGTATGTATGTATCTATCTATCTATCTATCATCTATCTATGTATGTATCTATATAGCTATGTATTCTATCTACATATCTATCTATGTATCTATGATATATCTATGGTCTATCTATGTATCATCTATGTATCTATCTATACTTAGTTATGTATACATTTATATAAATTCATAACAACTTCATGTGTCTGATACTATTATTTATAGGTGAGGAAATCAGAGAACTGATATTAAGGAATATAGCTAAGGACACACACATTGTGGTGGAGCTCAGATAAATAAAAAATGAGTGCGTCTGACTCCACAGTGTGCATTGAGCTATTCTGCTTGTTCAGGAGTAGGCCTTGTGCCCGGGCTTCTTGCATCCTTTCACAGAGAGCAATGATCACTTGCATTCACCTCTGCCCTTTTATTTGCTTTTCCTATGTTAAGGAGACCTACATTCTTGTGTGTAAGGAAGTTAAATGGAGTTTAGTTCCTCAGGCCTCTTCTTTTTGCTAGAGATCTGCTTGTGAGGAGAGGAACTGAGTTCATAGGTAGTCTTCAGTAGTGCCATTGTGTGTGTGTGTGTGTGTGTGTGTGTGTGTGTGTGTGTGTGTGTGTTCAACCAGTAAATATTTGGAAAGAGGGTAAATTTAATTTAATGAAACTCAGATAATTCAGTGTTAACCTGAGTCACTTTTTCTTCTTACTTCTTTATTGAGAATCTATTAGTCTGACTGTGGTATGTACCTCTAACACACACTTGTAATAAAGGACATATGCTCATTACATTCATTCACCTTCTATGATGTTTAGACTATAGACCCAGGTAGCTTTTCCAGTCTTTGAATGTGTGAAACTTTTAGAAACTTATATCGTGGTTCTCTGCCTCAGTAGCTTCAATTATAAATTGGGACACAATTCTGCCCTCCCCTCTCCAGGACAGAGTTTTTTCTGTGTAGCCCTGGCTGTCCTGGGACTTGATTTGTTGACCAAACTGTCCACAAACTCAGAGATCTGCTCGCTTCTGCCTCCCTAGGGCTGGCATTAAAGGCATGTGCTACCACTGTAAGGCAGTTTGTAAGGCAATTCTGTGTGGTGATATTTTATTTGTGCTCTAAAAAATAAAGCTTGTCTGGAGATCAGAGGAAAAAGCCAGTAACTATATTAAACATAGAAGTCAGGCAATGGTAGCACATGCCTTTAATCCTATCATTTGGGAAGCAGGGATCTGTTTGGATCTCTGTGAATTCAAGGCCACACTGGGAACAGATTCAGGCATGGTGGCACACACCTTAAATTCCAACACTAGTTAACCATTGAGGTCTGAAGGCCTGTACAGACAGACAGGAAGTGACAGAGCTGGGCAGGAACAGGATGTGATGTAGCTGGACAGAGAGAGCAAATCAGATGGCAGAACAGCAAGGCATATAGGCATGGGTAGACAGGAAGTAGGTCTCCTTGGAAGCTGTGGAGTTGGTGAGGTGAGGTTAGCTGTGGCTTTTCTTATTCCTCTGATCTCTCAGGCTTTAACCCCAAATTCTGGCTCCGTGTTTTTTATTTTATAAGACTGTTTAGGAATTCATCTACAGTTCTGCCTTTTTAAAGTCTAGTTGTTACATTTTAATTAGTCTGACCAGAAACACTGAGAATTAGCTTTGAGAAAGGAAGAAGAAAAAAACAATGTGTAGAAGTCTGGCAAGGGGCCTTAGGCTGGGGTTAGATGCTGATTTTGTACACCAGGTGATTTGGTACATTGTGTTTGCCATTCCAATTATTTCTTGTCTCACCTTTCTTAGACCCAAGCTTCAGCCTCTCTCTGTCTCTCTCTCTCCATCTCTCTCTCTTTCATTTATCCCACTGTCACCGAACTTTACAAGGTAGGGGCAATTTCCCCATTTTCTGAAAAGAAGATTGAGGATGGTAAACAGGTTGGTAACTTTCCATTACTGTAACAAGATGTCCATGATAATCAACATAAAAAGCAGAAAGTATCATTTCTTCTCACAGTTTCAGTCCATTCCTGGTTGACATTATTGCTTTGGAGGTCATGGCAGGTAGCACACTGCAGTGGGAGGTGGAGTAGGCCTCTTACTTCACAGCTGGGAAGTGAGAGAATGGGGAGAATAATGTCTCACAGTTCCACTTGAGGACAGACCACAGATGAGTTGAGTGCTCCCATCATCTTCCAGAATCAAAATTCTTTTACATCACATGAGCTTTGGGAAACAAACCACCTCCAAATTGGAGCAGAGCTGGTCCGGAGTCACTGAGTTGGTAAGACAGACTGACATTCCATATCGAGTCCAAAGGTCATGTTCTTTCCATGCCACACTCACTGAGTGACAGCAGGAAGATGTCTTGACCCCTCAGAGCTCTGACACAGGTTGTAGGAATAATGGTTAGGATGTTCTGTAGCTGGAGAGCATCTCTCCAGGTCCCACCAAGCCCTGGCAGACCCTTAGCCCACTTATAAAATAAACATACAGATGCTTATATTTTTTAAACTGCTTGGCCATTAGCTCAGGCCTGTCATTGTCTAGCTCTTACTCTTATATTTAGCCCATTTCTATTAATCTATACTTTGCTACGTGGCTCGTGGCTTATTGGTACTTTACATCTTCCTTGTCCTGGCGGCGGCTGCAGTCTCTGCTGTGCCTTCCTGTCCCTTAATTTTCTCTCTGTTAGTCCCGCCTATACTTCCTGCCTGGCTACTGGCCAATCAGTGTTTTATTTATTAACCAATCAGAGCAACACATTTGCCATACAGAACATCCCACAACAACGTTCATATGAAGATGCTATGGCTTTTAAAAAGAGGCATGACGTTCTTCTATCCATCTGTCATTCTTCGCCAACTAAAAGTTCTGCTTTTCAAAACACCAGCTTCTAAATACTGTTTTATAAGGCTGCGATTAAGTTTGTACCTTTGATTCCCACTGTGCGGTTTTATTTTTCTACAGGAAACCCCATTTCCTTTACTAAGACATTTGAAGTCATTTTTTTTTTTTTTTTTTACCCCAAGCCTTTCTTAGAGTTCTAGGTCCCACAGCTCTCCTCTGCTCCAGCCTCTGCTTTCACCAAGAAAATAGTAGTATTGCTACCCAAGGAAGAGTAATACACAGAAAAGCTTGCATGTGAATTAGGGGAAATTCTGGCAACACACGTTCTCTGAGAACACAGAGAAGTGGCTTGACAGAGCATCGGGCTTAGGTATAATCTGTGGGGTAAGTTGCAATTTTCCTTATTGAGGAAAAACCTATTTTCTCAATGGACAAACTTGAGTTTGGTCATTTGAAATAGGTTCTTTTAGAAAACTAAAGTGTAATGAAAGCAACGTTTCCTAGGTGCCCTGAGTTGAGTGCTTTGACTCACATTATCTCAGTTCATTTTCCCGGCAATCCCAAAAGGTGAGTAGAAGTATCTTCACTTTTGTGAAAGGGAAACTGGGAGTCAAAGCAATTGAGGGCTCTCTGCCCAGGGTCACCCCTCCAGTCAGTTCCACATTCTATCTGTTTCCAAAGCCCCCCTCTTCTTGCTCATTTTTTTTTTTTGCATGAACTGGTTTATTAAATATGAATGGGGAAACTTCACTAGAAGGCTTTTTTTTTTCTTCAAAAGAAGCCTGGGAATCCCATCTTTGCTTGTAAGTGGACACATTAGTATGATCTCCATGCCTGCCTATAAATTATCTATAGTATGATCAATTCTAAACTGGCAAGGACAAACTTGGGCAAATAGCTGCCCTTTACAGAGAGTCTGGAATTGTAAAGAGAATGGCTATGCTCTGCGCTATGAATTTTTCAGGAGAAGTGTTGCAAGGGATAGAGAAATCTTGATAGCTAGGGCTTCTTTTTCTGAAAAGCTCCATATGAGAAAAACTTCCACAAGGGATATCCCTTTTACCAACTTGGCGAAGACTGAAAACGCAGAGCTTCAGGATCAAAGCCTATTCACAGTCTGAAGAACTCTCCCCTGACAGTCAGGCTGCAGGAGGGAGGTCTCCTTTAATCTTTCCCCCTTTGTTTTATTACTTTTTTTCCTGAGGAGAAAAATTCCCTTTCCATTTTCTTTTGCTGACTAACTTCCCTTTAATCAGACTCGTCTCAGGACGCATGGTGATTTCTTTCTTTACATTACGGGTGGATAGAAACACAAGTCTTTTTCTGAGTTTCTATTCCAGGACATTTTGTGCTTCTGAGATGTTTAAAGGTAAGGGACAGACATCTGAAGTGAGAATAAGATGGAGACATTAGCAGAGTTGGAAGTCTTGCATCTCCTTTTCCGTGTGCAACGAGACGAGTCTTACTGCAACAAGGAAACACTCTGAATGAACCCAAGATCAGAAGAAATAAATATTTCAAAGATCTCTAGAATTCAAGCAAGCTCTATAAAGGAAGCCAGACGCAGTCATCATTTAAATGTGAAATGTCCCCAACAGGCTCATGTGTTTGAACACTTGGTTCACAGTTAGTATTACCATTTAGGGAGGTTGTAGAACTTTTGGGAGGTGGAGCATAGCGGGAGGAAGTGGGCTGGAGGGGGTCTACGTTGAGGTTTGTCACCAGCCAGCATTTGCCCAGTTTTATTTCCTGATGTGCTAGCACATGAGCAAGCAGCCTCCCGTGTGCATGCCTTGACAGCTGTCAGTGCTTGCTTACCTTCGTGCATTCCTTGTCGTGATGGATCAGATCCTTCTAAATTGTGAGTCCAAACAAATCTTTTCTCTGTTATGTTGCTTCTGCCATGGAATTTCATCACAGTAACAAGAAAGGTATTAGTTACAGTGGTTCTTTATAAATAAATCTGAGGGTTTTGGAAAGGGATTTAGGTACTGAACATTTCACAGCTTCACCTACCATGACCCTATTCTTAGGATAAAGAAACGAGTTGGGGACTTTATACACATGTCCTCCATCTGAAGTCCATAGCTGAAGTCACTGTTCACTTCTGAGTTGTTCTTTTTAAAAGAAACTTTAATTATTAGGAAATAAAATTCATCACCATTATCTCATTACAGCACAGGCCTGGGATATGAAAGCATTGATTTTCTGATATTTAGTTCCTTACTCTCTTCCATCTATCTTTAATTTCGTTGCTTGGGGATTATTGGGCGATCAACACTTCCTGAATAATCAATCTGGTTAATTTAGCCTATCAACCACTTTCCCTCTTGTGTCTGGTGTAACATATTGTTGCAATGTGCCCAGCAAAGCACTAAAAGGTTCTCTTAGAAATTGAAAAGGAAACAACATCAAGATTTTGAACTTGGGCATCTTGCATTTTACTCGTCTGCTGGGCTTCGTGGTAGCTGACTGATTTTGTGTTTAGCCATATGACTAACCTTCCTTCATTGTGCTCAGTGGCTGAACAAAATGCACAGTACGATATTCTGAAGCATCCACTCCTTCTTTATTGCTTTTATGACAAAGCTGTCGGTCCACATGCCTGCTCTGCCCTCTGACCCATGGCGTTTGCTTCAAGTAAACATGCCAGATGGTGAAGAAAAGCGATGGGTCAGAGAACAACCCTGGAGGGTTAGGAGTCACCAAATCCTTCTTCACAAAGCAAACTTAAAAGCAACAATTTTGCCAAATGCCGCAGAGAGTTTCCACAGTGGAAAGGGGAGGTGGTCCTTAATTACATATTTTCCTTTCAGGGCCTAATGGATTTTGGTACATGTGTCTATTGGCTGATCTTAACGTAAAGCAATTTATGAGAAATGATAAGAAGACAAGCTGGACAGATGGATCAATCTTAGACTCAGCAAACAGCAGTGAGGTGAATAGTTTGTATGTGAGTGCGCATTCTAAGCTCTGGCTAGGAAATTACACAGACAATTTAGACTGCTTTTCCTTTTTTTAAAGGGCTATTGTTGAAAGTCGAAGCCCAAGAGCTATCATTGTCTAAAATATCTTGGACCCCTAAAAAGGCTTTGATAACCCCAGAGGAAATGCTTAGTTGGGACTGTCTTTGTTTTTCTTGCTCTGGGTGGTGCTGTTTAAGTCCAGGTGCATAAGCAGTTGTGAGTTAAGTGACAGGATAGAGAATGGTTTTCATGATGCTGTTTCCAAAAGTAATTCAGCCAAATGTTCATTAGTCATTTTACAGGACTGTGAAGTTCAACGAGAAGCATAGGCAAGTACTGTGCATACTGGCTTACAAAGAGATGCTATCACCTGTCTTTCAGATGGTGATAGCATGACATGCCTGTAATATGTACTACGTTGGGCTTACATTTAGAAAAACAAAAAGCAAGGCTTTTTTGAGGGAAGGGCATTAAAATATATCCATGACTCAAACATTTCTTCAGGGCTAAATTATAACTTTCAGGATGAAATGTCCCACAATTGGTAAGCTGAAGATTATTTTTCTTTTATTATTTTTTTCTTTTTGGCTGTGAATTCTGTAGCTAGGGTATAATACAAAACAGTTTCAGATTCTGAATGTAGAGGTTATTTCTGGGGCTACATTTGCATCCTTGATAAGTTAGCAGACTTCTGTGATGCATCATCCATGAAAAGAATGGTAATAATAGCTACTTCTCATGTCTGACCAAATTAGCACTTAATAATGTTAACAATAGCCACCAGTTATGGAGTGCTGCTCTAGCTGGAAACGCACTGAGCTACTTTACGTCCATGCCTGATTTAATTTACCCAACTCCAGTAGAAGTGATCACGACTACTATTTATTTAGTGTCTGCAAATTGCCAATTTCTGGGTTTAATTATTTCACATATGTTATCTCATTAAACTCAGAAAATAACCACAGAAAGTAGGTACAATTATTAGTGCCATTTTATAAAAGAGAAAACTGGGCTTTAGTAATTAAACAACTCACTCACAGTCGTACATCTGCTCAATGGCAGACACAGGCAGCAACCCAAGCACAAGTTTTCAATCATTATTTATTATTATTTATTATCCCCATTGTATTAGCAATAAAGTTAGAATGCAAAGTTGCTGCTCCTTCTAAAGATGCATTGCTAGATGGAGGCAGAGGGCAATTAACCTCAAGTGTTTCAGACTTTCGAAGGTCATGCTAGAAACGGCATTATGGTACAGACATCTCCTTTCTCCCTTCTTTCCTTTCTTTCTCTTTCTTTTCTTTCTCTTTCTTTTTTCTTTCCTTTCTCTTTCTCTTCCTTCATTCCTTCTTTCCTCCCTCCCTCCCTTTCTCCCTCCCTCCCTCCCGCCCCCCCCCCCCTCTTTCCTCCTTTTGGCTTTTTGCTTTGTGTCCCAGGCTGACTTCTAACTCCCTACATAAGAGTCTTCCTTCCTCAGTCTCCAAAGTGCTGACTTTACAGGCATGAGTAACGAATACAAGCTTGAGGCTCTGTGAATCTACAAAGTAATGGTATCTGTTACTTATAGAGAACATACAGGCTGGTATTGAGCACATTTTCCAGTGCTCAGGGCAAACAAGTGCTTCCTAGTATGGCTACTGGGCCATTTCCTACAAGGGTGCACACTCTGTTCCAATAAGCTTCACTGAGTAGTTTCCAAATCTGTGTCTGCCAGCTGAGCATATTACTGAATTCAGATAATTGTTTTTATGATTATGAAAAGCAACGAAATATAAATGTAGAAATTAAAATGGCTATTTCTATGAAGACTGAATGTATGGAAAGATTTAATACAGGAAAATTAAGAAAAAAGTAACAACCAAATTAGTTGTGAGGCAAAGATTTGAGGAGAGGTGAAAGAGAAGACTTTACGATCAATTGTTCCACAAGTACACTTCAATTTTCACTCTACTTAAAAAATCCAAAAGGTTAGACAGTGAATGGATATTTGTATGTTAGTTTGAAATAAAAAATAAATTTTGTAGCTATCATTTTCTGATGATGATTCTTGATAAGAAGTTTCTTCTCCATTACTATTCTAGTTTAGTTGAGAAAACTGGAGTGTAGGCTGATTAACTGATGCAGACCCTGTGGTCTAGCCTAACAAGAGAGCTAAAGACAGATAGCTAATGCTGAAATAGGATTAAACTAGATGGTTCTCCCAAGCCTGTGCTGGAATTTGAGTATTAGAAATCACATACCAGGAAGCCCAAAGGATGTTTTGGGGCTCAGGTAGACCTTGAAAGTCTACTCCATCTCATACTCTGCCCTTAAGAGGGAAGTCCCTTGCCTTAGTCAGAAATTCACCTACTTGATTTTCTATAGTCTGGGGAAAGAGAGTATCATACCAAAGTATGATTATCATTGTTATAAGAATTTAATTGCCTTAGGGACTTTCCCAATGCTCATTCCTTCAAAGATGTGGAGTGCGGAAGCGGCAGGAGAGACAGAGGTGACATATCCATGTGACAGCGCTACTCAAACCCCAAGCCCCTGCACTTCGCTAACTTCCTGCTGTCTTTCCCAGGCTGTTGGCAGTTACTGAATTATTTATAACCAAAAAGACATTGCATTTGAGAATTAAAACCATCTTTAAAAATAATTCACTCAACCAGATTCTGTTTGTTGAATTAGCAAGAATACCAGCTTTCCTGGAGGAATTCCTAGAAAGTAATATGTGTTCATTAGTTTTCATCAACTTGATGCAAACTAGAATGACCTGGGAAGAAGAAAATTTATTTGAGGACTTACCTCTATCAGGTTGGCGTGTGGGCTAGCCTGTGGGACCGTTTCTTGTTGTGGGAGATCCCAGACCACTGTGGGTGTTATCCCTGAGCAGCTGGACTTATAAATATAAAAATGCTCAGGTTCTTATATTAGTTACTTGGTTTAGTAATAAATCACTCCACAAATCAGTAGTTTATGATAGCAAGTCTTAGTCCCATCTCTCATAGTTTTTGTGGGTCAAGAATTTGATTGTGGGGAATCCAGGACACAGACAGATGGATATTAGTAAGTTGGAGGCCAGCCTGATCTACACAGTGAGTTGCAGGCTAGCGGTACCTACACAATGAGACATTGTCTCAAAACAAAAGAAAACAAAGCAACAACAGTAAAAGAATTTGGCTGTGTCTAGCTGAGCAGCTCTGGCCCAGGGTCTTTTATTAAGTTGCCCTCAGGAGTTGTCCGAGGCTAGTAATTTCAGGGTAGACTGGCTGTAAGTTTTCTTTCCGAAGTTAGTCCCTTGCATGACTGCTGTTTGGTGCTGTGTGGGTGGGAGGCCTCAGTTTTAAACTTGAGTCTTTCTGTAGGGCTACTATGGTGACCTTATGGCATTATGGCTGGCTTGAGCTGAGAAACTGTAGTAGAAGCTGCAATGCCTTGACCAAGTTCAAGGTTCTTATGATTTCTACTAAATTCTATTGGCCTCATAGAAACAGAGTCATGAAAAGTCAGTTACCTTTAAAGACTGGCTGTCATGGTCTCCTGCTTTATCTGTGAAGAATCATGACACCGATTAAAATCTGGTTATTGTATTATCTGTTCATCTTAATAATTTAAGTTTTTTTTAAATCTGACAGAATTTATTTTTGATTTCATATGTAGTACTTGACTCCAACTGTATTATAATTTATTTAAATATATCATTCACTGCTTTTAATTTATTAAATATTTTATTTGCTTTATACATGCTTGTAATATGTTTGGATTCAATCTACCTCCCATTGTCTCCCTTCCAATTCTTGACATCACCTGTCCCACTTTTCCCTACCACCTTTATATCTCCCTCTCTTTCTGTTATTTAATACTCAGTCTATTTAGTGCTATTGATATGTGCACTGGTGTGGGACCATCTACTGGATCGTTGGTAGCCAAGGGCCCAAATTTCTGAAGAGAAATCAGTTCTCCTCTCCCAGTAGCCAATAGGGATGGAAGAGGGGCTTATGAAGTCTTACTCAATGTTCTTTTAATAATAAGCTGGTGTATTAGTCAAATTCTTGTCTTTGTCTTGTCATTTCTTTTCTCTTTTTGTTCGGTGCTCCCTGACTCATGGGGTCGTCTTATGTAGCCCAGGCTGGCTGTGAGTTTGTTATCCTTTGCTTAAGCCTTCCAAGTGCTTAAAGACCAATGTCAGTATACCATGCCCAGCAAAGGTTTTCAAAATCACTTTTTTTTAGTCCTTTTAATCTCTTCTATTAGATTGCAGCAATTCATACCAAGCCCTTCTGTATTAAAACACTAACATTTGGTAATAATCATAAAGGTTAGTAGTGTGGACTGGACTGAGTTGAGTGAAAATGTAGTCATCTGCCTTACTTTGCAGGAGACCTTGAGTCATCTGAGGCATGAATGAGCCTAGATCATTTAAGGTGTCACCAATCACATGGGTGGTGCTTGACAGATTGTCAATCACTTCACCCTCCCTGTGGCCTTTCTAGATGACTGTCCCAGGCTCATTCACATTCTCATCTTAGGTTTGTAACCAGAACTTGACAATGTGAGCCCCAGGTGTAAGTGCTCTGTTTAGATCATGGTAGCAAATGCTGCATTAACTAAAAGAAGGAGCATGAACAAACTCAGAGTCAGAAGATTCAGAAACTACTGGCTCTCCCTAGTAGGAAGACTGGCAAAGCAATATTTGGGGATGAAGAGGCGGAGGACAGGAGGAATTAGAACTACATTCTGTCCAGTCACCTCAAGTGGGTTCCTTCTCTGCTTTTGAATGGTTCTCCTTCATCTATGTCATCTGCTAAGCTGTAAGCTCCCTGAGGTGAGGCACTGGCTGGTTTTGTATCCCCATCATTTGTCCCATTGCTATATAAATATTTGTTGCATGGAAAAAGAAAAACTTTCAGGGAAAATAGTTTGTGGGAAAGGCAATGGGAGAATAAAATTAAAAGACTCATGCCCTTTTGATGGGTCTGAATGGATTATTTACTTAAATAACAGCTCAATCCAGGCAAAAAAATCATTTGATATTAAAAAGGTAAGTTTATTGATTGTTTGCCTGAATTGAAATAGCCGCTTGACCAAGAAACCTGGGTAGTAGGTTTTGGGTTTGTAGACAAAAATAAAAACATAGTGTACCAATCAACATTGGCTTGATGATATGCTTTTATTGCTGGTCACATTAGATGCCTATAAAGCACATCTGTGGTGTTTCCTGCAGGGTGGTCATGGGGGTGTTCCTGTTGCCCACTTCTCTGTAGTCCACAAAGGCCAAGCTGCCCCAGATGAGCAAGGTAATTACCTTCTCTAAGATTACTGTTTATAGGCCATGAATAGCAAATATGCATTTTGTTATTAAATCTCTCAATGCTGCTATTACATTAATCAGCAAAGCAATGTACACCAACTTTATTGGTGGAAGCAATACTTTAATTTTTGCTATTAAATCTAGGAATTTAAAAAAAATCTGTGGCAGTTGTTTGTACTTTGAGATTATATATATATGTGTGTGTGTGTGTGTGTGTGTGTGTGTGTGTACATATATCACAAATATTTTTGGTGAGGTGTTATGAGGTTTGGTCAGAATTCTATTAAATAGAATTTCAGCATGGTAAGTCTGATTAAAGTTATAGAATAGAATGGAATAAAGGAAAAACATATATAATATATATAATATAATATATATATTAGCTTGGGAAGCCAAACAATTTTTTTCATATTGTGAGGCCCATGGGAAAAAATAGTGAGAGTTGTCTGGTAAAGAAAGAGGCCATTTAAGTGCCTCAGATGATGAATATTTAACTCTACACTCATGTCTCCTAAAAATCATGCATATTAAGATAGTTATGACAGGGATGTGTGCATTGATTATCAACTAGTGTGTAAAATATATTACTGTACAAACTAGTGGCTTAAGACTATGATAATCATTTATTATGTCCAATGATTCCTATGAGTTAGGGATTCAGACTGGCTGAAGTGGGATGACTTGTCTCTGCTTTATGTCTGGGGCCTCAGTCCTCAGTTGGGAGGATTTAGAGAACTAATGAAATAATAGCAAATTGTTTTTTGATATCAAGATACCTAGTAGGGCCTATTGGTTATAATACCTATGTAGCCTCTTCACATAGTCTAATTTTCCTTTATAAAATGATGGTTGCATTCTAAAGGTAAGAAGAGGAGAGAGAGGAGAGAGAAAGGGAGTAGGAGCAACAGTTAGAAAGCATCACAGGAGAAGGGAGGGATGTTGCCTTCTCTGACCTGGTGTTGAGAGTCACACTTTGCCATTCCCACTGAGCTACAGTCAAACAGACATTCACTAAGCCCAGTAGATTTTTTAGGGGTTAAGAAAGAAAATAAAGCAGTAGGGGAACACGGCAAAGTGCTGGAAATGCACATGGAACCTGGAACACTAATGTGGCTGATTATGAACAGCACACTTTGTCATCACAAAGCCACAGAAATTCTCATTACAGTATGTTTTAGATTACAACATATTTTTAATATTGAATTTTTTCATTTATGGTTTAGTAAATGCATATGATTGGTAGTGTTGGTCAAAACCCAGAATGTTGACTTTAGTAGAATGATATTAGAATGTATTGCAAAGAATTCAGAATATATTGAGCATTTTTGGGTCACATTTTGGATGTATTTTTATTACATTGACCGAAAAGGAATTCAAATAGGCTTTACCTGAAAATAGAATTTATTAGCTTATGTAACTGAAAAACTTTTGTGGATTTTTCTGGGTGAACATATACTGTGTGACAACCTCAAATGATACAGGAGACAGTCTCTCTCTCCCTCCTTTCATTTGCTACCCTTGGGCAGAGAAATCAGGAAGAGATGACTGACCAAATTATATCTACTACTGACTACCAAGAGATCTTGATCAAGTCCCTTTAGCTCTACAAACTTTGGATCCCCTTTGATTAGACTTTCATAGGTGGTACCAGGATTAGAAGATATTGGTATTTTTGTAAACACTTCCTATAATGTTTGACAGCAGATTCGACATTCTATAGGGCAGCACTTGTAGAGATTCTGGATTGTCACTATCAGTTTGAAGAGAGTCAAATTGTCCTTGTTGGTGCTTGTTTTGTAACCTAAACTATTAAGTCAATCATGAGAAAACAGTTTCAAGATGAATAGATGGTTGGTCCAAGACTGTATGTCTTTGTATTTGGTGCTTTGTAGGATGCTTTTTGCCTATAACAACAACAAAGACAAAAATATTAAAATTTATATCAGAGAAAAGGGCATTCATTGCTCAGGAGACAAATAGAAAAACATGTCGTATGATTTGGTGAAAGTTCTCTGGAATATGTAAATAGGAGCCAAATAATAGTTTTGTAGCTTCTCTGATTATGATCTCCTTTCCTATTTCAAACATCCTTTTTTTTTTTGGTTTTTCGAGACAGGGTTTCTCTGTGTAGCTTTGCGCCTTTCCTGGGACTCACTTGGTAGTCCAGGCTGGCCTCGAACTCACAGAGATCCGCCTGGCTCTGCCTCCCGAGTGCTGGGATTAAAGGCGTGCGCCACCACCGCCCGGCTCAAACATCCTTTTATATTTTTTGCTTGAATTTTTGTGTAGGAGCTTCATTCTTAGCTAGCTTTTCTTCCTGTCATCACAGTTCTTAAATCCAGGGTAGCATCTTATCTATCTATCAGTTTCTGGCAATGCCACCAATATCATTCTCATCCTCCAATGACTATATGTGAGAGGGTTTAGATTGCATGGCCTCTCTTAGAACCAGTTTCTAAATTTGGCCTAACCAAATATTAAAGAATGGGGAGATGATATGGGCTTCCAAAGGTGGCAGCTTCTGTTGCTATAAACTGGCATGCTGGAATGTGATCTATGTCTCCTATTGAATGGTTTTGGTCAAGTTTGAGATCTTTCTAAATCTCAGTTCCATCACCTGATGTTGATAGGAAAACTCCAGATAATTCTGTGGACAATTAAATACTCACCTGTACTAAGTGTTTATTAGCTATCTCTCTTGTTATGTTCAAAACATCTGAGAAAGAAGATAACAGTGGAAAGCAGTATTTGACTTCTGATTTTAGAGCATTCATTCCATGGCTACTTGGGCAGAACACCAAAGTGGTGGGAGAATATGGCAAGCAGAACTTTACCCTGGGAAGGCCAGAAAGCAGATACAGAAGCAGGGAAGAGGCAGGACCAATATACTAAGAATTTGACTCCAGTGACTCATATTCTCTAGCCAAATTACACCTCTTAGTATTGTATTGCCTCAACTTTCCAAAGTATCACCATCTGTTTTGGATTTCTGATGTAGGATTTTGGAGGATATCTCATTTTCAAACGTTAGCAAATAGCTTTATAGAATAGCTGGTATGTGGTATGTCTATTTTTCCCTGTTCTATAGCATAGAATTAAGATGTATAAAGGTGAGAAGTAGAAAATGGAGGTTCCTCAGAAGTCCATACCATAAAGTCACTTTTCACCTAACCTCATACAACTCTACATGAAAATGATGACTGTATATATCCTATTTCTATAGGTCTGAGTGACTTTAAGCAGCAAGCAGGCATATCTTGGAGACTAGTTATATAGCTAACTCTTGCATCCTTTTAAGAGTTTGTAAGTCTCAAGCAGGTCTTCCTCCCCACCTGCCAGAGGTAGTCTAATCCTGATGGCTCAGGTCAGAATAGTCAGCAACACAGAAGCACCTGGAGGAACTCCATGTCTTTTACCTCTGAAAAAACACCAGCCACCCAGGTGAGGGAGTCAAGAGAACTTTGGGATGATCAATTGATGTGTTGATTGGCAATTTATTGCTCCTCGGTTTGTTTTGTTGATGTGAGGACAAAAGCATCGGCAATATTGACACAACTGAGGAACATGCAGTGCTTTGAATGAGTTGTTTGTCAGGATGAAGCCATAGCTATGTAGCTATCTAAGTGCTGGGAGCAATTAGCTGTAAACTGATCTTGACTATCAAAGACATGCGTGGGAGGCAGGTTGCCTGGTATCCTTTTAATTCCTGATTGATTTTTGCTGTAGGTTGTTTTTCTGTAATTTTCCTAATAACAAACACCGTGTGACAGCCTTGCTTCTAGCACATGTTATGATCCTCAGGTTCTTGGTCCTGACACAATCCATTAGTGGCTCCGTTACAAGCCTGGATGAAAACACAGAGCTGGTCAATTCCCATTACTGTGAAAATCTTTGCTTAACAAAAGGGTTCCCAAGCGTGGAAACAATATTTTGGAAACTGAAAGTATTTGGAGATCTTTAAGCAATTATGAAATTAGTCATTACTTATTCAACAATTTAAAAACTGTCAACAAGTCTTCTATTTAGCACTCACTTATAGCAGTGTCCTGGACCAAATTTCTTCTTCTGGAGATATATTTCTGGTGGCCGGCAAAGGCCATTATACTGATTAGATTGGGCTGACACAAGGAAATACTACAGATCAGGAAGCTTACATAACAGTTATTCCCTCCCAGTTATGGATACTAGAACTCCAAAATCAGTGTCTTGACATGTTTGTTTTTCCCAAGTCCTTTATTCTTGACTTGCAGATGGACATTTACTCACTGTGTCATCATGGGATTCCTTCTCTTTGTGAACTGCCCCTGGAATTTCCTTGTAGGTTCAACTTTCCCTTAGTATGAGGACCCCACTTAGATTTGATTATGTCTCAACTTTACACCCCCTTTAATGGTTTTACCCTTGTCACATTCTGAGACCTTGAAGTTGAGTGGTTCAACCATAAGGATTTTGGGAGGGTTGTAATTCTTTCCGTTATGATATTGTAAATTAAGTCAATGAATATGTATTATTTACAATAGTATCCCAGTCCTTTGAAGAAAAATAAAGCAGGGAAAATAGCTGTTGGAAAGGAGGGTGTCATTTTAAACAAGATGGTCAAAAGATCCCTCTGTTGAAATAGCACTGGACAGGGAAATGAAGGAATAAGCATGGGATGGTTTAGAGGAAAATTGCTTTAAGTAGGAAGCATGGTCCTCAGAATACTGGAAAAAAGCCAGGAGGCTACTATGGTTGGAGCAGAGAGTGTGAAGGGTAGAGATGATTTGACAGAAGGGACAGTTTATCATGGAAAGTCTTAGAGCTTGCTAGGAAAAATAAGCTGTAGGCTATCAACTACTAAATTCATGATCTAGATAACAAACAGTGGGTTATTTTCTAGCATAATGGGGCAAGGTTTTATTTACAGTGGGATTAGTGCAAAACTAAAATGTGAGACAACTTGTTTGACTATTAAGTGGGTGTCAGCTGAGTGTTAACCCTGGCTATGGAAATATGAGAGCTGGCTCTCCAGGGATGCTTTTTCAAAAGTAGACTATACGGTAAGAAGCTGGGCAGTAGGGGTGGCATCTAATGGGTTTAATTTGAAGACTTGGTTTTGAAGCTGCTGTGTTTTCTATCAGTGAACCATTATGTGAGTTATTTAACTAAATGGACTCAAATATCTTATTTATTAAGAAAAAGAAAAGGATGGTTCTTTGTCTTATAAGTCTTGATTTTGGACCATTATAGCCAAACATTATTACAATGTTTTCTAAACTCTGAGATTTCATCAAAAGATCATCATCTAGATCACTAAAGTACAACCCTCTCTGTTCCAGTTGACATTGCCTTCTTTCTGTAATTTCTGAATAAAGAAAGCATCTTGTGAACTAATAGTGATGATTTACACCATAAATAAAGACTATTCACCTTCCTTTTATGCAGGAAATCAGTCTCATTATGCAATACATTTTATCATGGGCAAGAAGGCCAGGCATCAGACTGAATGTTATACTTTGTCCCATGCCATAACGAAGATTGTATATCAATGGTCTTTAGTCCTATGCAGTAATTATTTGGTAAAATGAACCAATTGTAAGTGAGCCTGCAGTCTTGGCCTCATTCGTCTCTCCTGCTCCTCCCCCCCCCCCCCCCCCCCCCCCCCCCGGCAGTCATTTTTCTGCCTCTCTTATCCAGCTTTCTCCCCAATGAGCAGCTGTATTTGTGTGTCTCATCCTGAGAGGGCAGGCAACTGGCTGCCATCAAAGTCACTCTGTGGCCTGGCCAGTGGGGAGCCATGAGGAACCATCTGCTGTCTCGGCTGCTGAAACCAAGTGTCACCTCTGCTGCTGTCTGGCTCAGGGAAGGGTAATGTAGTTATTATTAACCAAGCATATTGTTGGCCAGTGCAAGGGCATAGTTTTAAACAATAAATAAGGAGGAAGTTGTAACTCATGCCCATGCACTTGCACACTTGGCTCCATGGAAACAGTTTTCCTATGGTCAAGTGAAAGAGAGCAGCAGGCATACTGTGGACAAATCTATTAGATAAACCCTTATACATGCAAAGATAAATAACAACAACACCTAAGGGTTTGGAATGGAAATTGGAAAAAAAAAACAATTGAAGGTTTTGTTAGTTAACATGTTGTTATTCTGCAAAACAGCTAGGAGGAATAACTGGAAAAGGAAGACTTGTTTTGGTTTACAGTTTCAGGCTATGATTGGCTGGCTCTGCTGCTGTGAGTCCTTGCTGAAAAACTCCATCGTGATGGCAGAAGGGCATGCTGGGAATAAAGCTACTCACCTCATGGTTGCCAGGAAGTAGAAGCCTATTTCCCCTAACTACATCCCACCTCAAAATAGCTTATTCATCTCTCCAGTCATAAATGGATGAGTCTATTGGTGATGTTAGTGCTCTCATGATCCAATCACTTTCTGAAAACCATCAGCTAGCAGCCAAGCTTTTAGTACATGAATCTTTCTGGAAAACACATCATTTCTAGACCATAATAAGGCATCCTACTTTTAACTCCTTTTGTAGCATCATCCAAACCATCCCTATAGTTCCTAAGGCTACATCTGCAGTGTGGGGTAGTGAAAAAGCATGGACTTTGATGTCAGACAAACCTACATTTAGATGATCACTTCTTTACTCCCTATATGTGTTTATTCTATTTCTGCATCTGCAGAATGGGCATTAGTAGTACCTATGTCAGAGTGTACCTGGAAAATTAAGAGACTATTTAATGGTCATCATAGATGGTGCTTGACCATAGGAGATCAATAACCACTTTCCAGTGGTAAGATGATTGCTTTTGTTACCTGTATGCAAATAAATGAAGCTCTGTAGGCATCTACTTAATCATGAAATCTTTATGGTGGTTGACAGCTTTGCTGAAGTTAGCTCTTTAACACCAGTCAACATAAGTGCTGACTATGGGGAAATCATTGTGCAGGAAGCTGAATTAGGATATTTTCAGGATGGTCAAGATGTATAGTTACAGTGCTGATAACTGCTTTTCCATGAGGTAACACCTCTATCTTTTATAAAATGCTCTTTGAATTTTTTCCCCCACAAGAAGGGTTGGAATTTTAATTGGTCTTATTTTTTTATCCTAGCAATATTGAAAATGATTTAATTTCATAACTTGAATGGGCTTTGCTACGGTTTTTTTGAGATGGTGAATCTCCCTAATTAGGTTAAAGAAGATTGTGCCTTGCCTTTCAGAAGAGAATACTCACAGCAGGTATGTGTGAAGATGAGCAAGGGACAAACAGATGAGAGTCTAGAATGTCAATAAATGAGAAGAGAAGAAGACCACAGACTCAGTGAAGGGAAAGTGATAGTAAAGATGGATAGACTCATATGGGGAATGTAGAAGACAGAGAGGAATTGAAGTGAAAAGTGAAAAGAAAATTGAAGTTGTGTCAGAATATATAGTCATGTCGTAAACATTTGGACATAATAGTCATTTGAAAAAGGCTTTGCTTTCTTTAAAGAAAGACAGTTTTAATTGGTGACACTTGTCTCTTTA